>NC_051426.1:31321939-31329021 GCF_015228065.2 Penaeus monodon
TTCTTTGCAACCTTTGGACGAAATAATCCCGCGTTGGATTTCTTCCGCCGAGGTTTTGGGAGAACGGGAGGCACCAAGGACACCCCCCTCCCCCCCAGAGAGCCAGCGGGACGTCTTGCCTTGCCTTTCGAGCTGCGAGCACCTTGCTGGACGCCACGCCTCGGAAACGTTTCGGAATGGGAAAACGTGATGCAGTCCGAAAGCGAGCGCTCGGCGAGATACGTATGGGTCACGTGACGGTGCGGCGGCGGAGGAACAAGGGCGGCCTTATGCGGAAAGTGACAAGAGAATTATGGTGTTTACAAGACCTGAAAGCCTCGTGATAAAGAAATGGCATTGCTGAGTATTCGTGCTACGTCGAGAACATTTGCATATTCACTTATGATAATGCTTTCATACATCTATAGTAATTTTCATGAAGCATCTGTTTGAGTGTCAAACAAGACAGTAATCATACATATATAAATATATACATTAATAAAAAGCTGACGAATATTTCGAATGTAAACAAGACAAAATCACACATAGACATGAAAAAAAGATAAATAATAATTAAAGCAGAAAAGGGAACGAGGTTAGTTTTCTCTCTGACGAACATATCGAATATCAACAGGACACAATCACACAGACACATAAAAAAATAATATGAGAAATAATAATTTCTCTCCGTTCTTGCTCTCTCTCTCTCTCTCTCTCTCTCTCTCTCTCTCTCTCTCTCTCTCTCTCTCTCTCTCTCTCTCTCTCTCTCTCTCTCTCTCTCTCTCTCTTTCTTCGTTCGTCAAGGTTTTCTGGTCGTGAGGCTTTCGGCTTTGGCTGAGGACGGGCGAACTGCTGTGAGGCTGGAAGCAGATGGCCGCGGCGCAGGTATGTGAGGAGGAGGGTCGTGGGAAAGGGTCACTGCGCACGGGGGGGAAGGGGAAAAGGGGAGGGGGAAGGGGTGAGGAGGAGGGGGAGTGAGGGGGAGGGGAGGGAGGGGAAAAGGGGAGGGGTGAGGAGGAGGGGGAGGGAGGAGGAGGAGGGGAGGGAAGGGGAGGAGGGGAGGGAGGGGAAAAGGGGAGGGGTGAGGAGGAGGGAGAGGGGGAGAGGGAGGAGGAGGAGGGGGAGAAGGAGAAGGAGAAGAAGAAGAAGAAGAAGAAGAAGAAGAAGAAGAAGAAGCGGAAGAATAAGAATAAGAAGAAGGAGAAGGAGGAAAAGGAGAAGGAAGAATAGGGAGAGAGAAAGGAGGAAAAGAGGAAAGGAGGAGGAGGAAGTGGAGGTGGAGGAGGAAGTGGAGGAAATGAGAAGGATAAGGATAGGGGAAAGGGGAGATAGAGGAGGATAAGGATAAGGATAAGGAGGAGGAGAATGAGGGGAAAAAGAGACAAGGGAAAAAATAATAAAATCCTAGCCCAGAAGCTCCCTAAATAACATCCTTGTACAAAACGTACATAACTCGACGAGACAGACTCCCGCGTTCGAAAGCCCATACCACGACTTGATCTTCGCCTCTTTATAATTCGCAATCTTTTCTTTTTTTATCCTCGCTTATTTGACCGTAATTCCAAGAAATCGTAAACACTCGCAGTTCCCCCGAATTCTGAGAGGAAGATCCATATCGTTTCTTTCAGTGGTTACTTATTTTTAGAATCCATTTTTTTTTTACGCGCGGGATTTAAGCTGAGATTGTATCGAGCTTGAGGAATATCGTTTTTTTTCCCATCTGGATTTTTTTTCTTCTTTTTTTTTGTGTTGAGTTAGGTGGGAGGGAGGAAGGGATGGAAAAGGAAGAGGAAGGCAGACGAAGAGAAAGGAAAATAGAGGTGAATTGGGATAGAGCGAGGAAGAGAGAGAAAGCGAGAGCGAGAGAAAGAGAAAGAGACAGAGACAGAGACAAAAAAAGGGAGACAAAAATATTTTTTTGAAAACTAAAAAAAGCAATGGAAATGAAGAACTTGAATAAACACCGAGAAAAATCCTTCCTAAGGCCACGAGACAAGCGAAGGTCGCGGTGCGCACAGGACGGGCAGCCATCTTAACCAGGGAAAGGATGCCCTGTTTTCTTTTTTTTTTTTCTTTTTTTTTCTTCTTTTTTTTTGTATATGAAGGTTCGGGACCGTCCTGAGTTTTCACGCGCTTTGGCAGCTGTCGATTGCAGTCTCAAAAAATGAAAGGAATCAATGTTTGAGTTGCTGAAGGCCGGTTTTCTGCCTTATTTTTCAACGGAAAGGACGCGCTTATTTTTAGTGTCTGCAATCCCGCCGCCATATTATTATTTTTTTTCTTTTGTTTCTTTTTTATTTTTCTTTCCGTCCCTCTTCTTTCTTTTATTTTGTTGTTTTTTCTGTTTTTTTTCCCTCTCTTTATTTTTCCTTCCTCCTCCTCCTCCTCCTCCTCCTCCTCCTCCTCCTCCTCCTCCTCCTCCTCCTCCTCCTCCTCCTCCTCCCCCCCTCCTCCCCCCCTCCTCCCCCTCCTCCCCCTCTTGACTGTAAGAGCAGGTATCGTCATTATTATTATTGCATGTGGCAGTAGGGTCATGTGTGTGTGTGTTTTTTTCCCTCCCTTTTTTCTTGCGAACTCTTGAAAAATGAGAATTTTAGGCGTTTCCTCTGGCAAGCCATTTCAAGTTTTTGTCCGGGCATGCTAATTGGACGGGAAGGCTTGGGTGGGCGTGACTTGGTGACGTGTCGTGATCATCGTTGCTGTGATTGGTGGAACCCGTAGTGGGAATCGACTATCTGCCAATCAAGTGTCTCGAAATGTACTAGTGAAGTGGGGCGGGGTTGGGGTGGGGGGGAGGAGGAGATGTAGGAGGGGGAGGAAAAGGGGAAAAGGGGGAAAGTAGGAAAGAGAGGGGGGGAATGAAAAGAGGGGGAAAGGGGAGAGGGGGAAAAGGGGGGAGGAGGAAGGAGGGGGGCAAGAGAAAGGGAAAGGGGGGGAAAACCAAGGGGAAAGGAGGGAGAGGAGAGGAGGAGAGGGGGCAGAGAGCAAGAGGAGGGGAGGAGGGGAGGAGGGGAGGAGGGGAGAGAGGGGATTTGTATATCACGAGATGACATGTGTTCTTGATCTGCTCACCGATGAGTTCCATATAGACTGGATTCTCGGAAACTCCGGGGGGAGGAGGCCACTTGGGGGGAGGGGAGGGGGAGGGGAGTTCCGACTTGTTTTCCTCCTTCCCCCCCTTGTGAAAGCCCCCTTCCCCCTCGCCCCTCCTCTATTCCCCTCTTTATGTATATTTATCCATAACTCACATCGGGTTGAAGAGAAGTCGAACGTGATGGCAACAGATTGCAAGGTGAAGAGAGAAAGCGGGATTTGCAAAAGGTGGATGTTATGCGTTCTCTCTCCCTCTCTCTCTATCTTTTTAAATATCTCCCCCTCTTTTTTTTTTATCTGTCTGTCATTGTCTATCTTTTCCTTCTCTCTATCTCTCTTTTCTATCATCTATCTATCTATTATTCTATCTTTTTAATCTATCTGCCCCAACTCACTAAACTCCCCGAACCGCTCCTTTTCTCTCTCTCTCTCCCTCTTCCTCCCCTCTCTCCCCTCTCTCCTCTCTCCCCCTCTCTCTCTCTCTCTCACCAAACCCCCCCACCCCACACACACACACACACACACACACACACACACACACACACACACCACACACACACACCACCCCACCCACACCCCCAAAAAACACACATACCCCAAAACATAAAACAAAACACAAAAACACCCCAAACCCACAAAACCCCCAAAAAACCACAAAACCACACCCACACACACACACACACACACACACACCACACACACAAAACCACACACAAAAAGCTCCCCACCCCACACCCCAAAACACCCCCATTAAATACCCCTTCCCCCTTTTCCAAATTTTTTTTCCCCCCCTTCCCCCCTTTTTGTTCCCCCTTTTTCCCCCTTTCCCTCTTTTTTTTCCCGTAACCCCTCCTTACCTCCCCATTTTTTTTTCCCCTTCCAATCCCCCCCCTCCCCCCTCTTCCCCCCCACCCCATCCCCCCCCCCTTCCCCCCCCCCTCTTTTCCCCCCCCCCTCCCTTTTTTCCCCCCCCTCTCGCCCCTTTTCCCTTTCCTTTTTTTTTTCCTTTCCCCCCTCCTCCTCCTCTCCCCTCCTCCCCTTTTTCCCCCCCCCTTTTTTCCCCTTTCCTTTTTTTTCCTTTTTCCTTTTTCCCCCTCCCCCTTTTTCCTCCCCCTTTCCTTTCCCCTCCTCCCCCTTTTCCTTTCCCCTCCCCCTCCCCCCCTCCTCCTCCTCCTCCTCTTTTTCATCCTCTTTTTTCCCTCCCCTTTCCTCCTCCTCCCCCTTTCCTCCTCCTCCTCCTCCTCCTCCTCCTCCTCCCCCTCCTCCTCCTCCCCCCCCCCAAAAAAACCCTTTTTTCCACCCCCCTCCTCTTTCCCCCCCCCTCCCTTCTCATTTCCTCCTCCTCCCCCTCCTCCTTCCCCTCTTCCATCCCCTCCTCCCTCTCTTTCCCCTTCCTCCTCCCCCCTCTCCCCCCCCTTCCCCTCCCCAGGACCGTGACCCCCTCAATGCTAGGATGCGGGAGATCACCCCCAAAGGGACCCAAAGGAGCCCTGCAAAAGGGACTCATACATTTTCCAGTTCCCAAAAATTTTTTTTTTCCCCTCTCTCCCCGGGCCTCTTGTATCCGGTGTTTCAGGTCCTCGATTTGCGTTTTCTGTTCGTGTTTTTCTGTTTTGTTTTTTTTTGTTTTTTTGTTCGGTGATGTTTCTTGGGGAGAGGGAGGGAAAGAGAGAGGGAGGGAAAAGATTGAAAAAGAGAAACAGAGAGAGAGAGACACGCACACAGACACCAAAAAGACAGAGACAGAAAGAAAAGACAATTTCAAAAAGAGAGAGAGAGAGAGAGAGAGAAGAGAGAGAGAAAGAGAGAGAGAGAGGAGAAAGAGAGAAAGAGAGAGAGAGAGAGGTTATAGAGAGAGAGAAGAGGGCAGACAGACAAATGGCCCCACGGCCCCCCTTTCCCCAACCCCCCCCCAGGGGAGGCGGGGGGCGCAGCGTGCAAATTAAAAACCCCGGCCCTTTAGAATGGGCAAAAACGACCCGGGCCCTTAGACCCTGAAAGCATTGGCTTTTTTCCCGGAAAACCAAAATGGGTTTCCCCGTTTTTTTTGTTTCGTGTGGGCGGGGAAACCCGGGTTGAAAACACTGCCACAGTACGCTTTGGGGGTAACACTAACAAAAGGGAAAGGGGATGAAAAGGAAACCCCGTGTTTTTGGAGACTTGGGGTTCGTGCGGGGGGCTGGGGTGGCCCCGTTCCCTTATCGGGGGGGGTTTAAAAAAAAAACCCGATAGATTACGTAAAAAAAGGGGATAGTTTAAATTTTTCCCTGTTGTGGATGGGGCCCTGTTTTCGTGTGGTGGGGGTTGTTTAAACTAGGGCAAAAACGTTTTTGAGGTAGCACTATAGAGTATATATTTTAAAAAGGAAAGTCTTTTTTTTGTACATGTGTTTTCCGTGGGGGGGGTTCGGTTTTTATCATCACCGAAACAATTTCAACCGCCCCTTTTAAAAAATCAAAACTTTTGGGGTACGGTTTATGCTATAAAACCCCCATTCCCCCCAAAAAATTTTTGGTTTTTTTTTTTTTTTTTTTGTTTTTAATTTTTTCTTGGGGGGGGGTGGGGGGGAAAAAAGGGGGGAAAAAATTTTTTTAAAAAAAAAAGGGGGGAAAAAAAAAGGGGGGCCCCAAACCGGGCCTGGGAAAAAAAAAGAAAAGGAAAAAAAGGGGGGGGGAAAAAAAAAAAAAAGGGAAAAGGGAGGAAAAAAAAATATAAAAAAGGAAACAACCCCACCCCCCCCCCCCCCCCCCCCCCCCCTTTTTTTTTTTAAAACCCCGGAAATTAACCCAAAAAAATTTTTTCCGGACCAGGGGGTTTTTTGGGTTTTTCCCTTGGGGGGGAATGGCTTGAATCCCCCATCCTTTGGGGTACCCAGGGCTTTTTTTTCTTTATAACCCCCCCTTTTTCGGCCTTTTACGGGGGTTAAAAAAAAAATTTTTAAAAAGGGAAAGGACCCGGGTACCCCCTTTTTTGGGGCTTTTTTTAAAAAAAAAAATTTTTAAAACCATTATTTTTTTAAAACATTTTTATTTAATTTTTTTATTGGTTTTATTAAATCATTTTAAAAAATTTTTTTAAAAGGGCTAATCCCCCTTTAAACCCCCTTTTTAAAGGGCCCCCTTAAAAAAAATTCCTTTTTTTTTTCCCCTTCTTAAAAAAAACCCCCACCGTTTTTTTTTTTTTTTTGTTTTTTTTTTTTTTTTTTTTTTTTTTTTTTTTTTTTTTTTTTTTTTTTTTTTTTTTCCCTTTTTTCCCCCCCAAAAATAATTTTCTTTTTTTTTGCCTATATATTTTTCCCCATTCTCTCCACATAGAAATTGGGGTGTAGTTTATTTATCGCCCCACAACAGTTCACATCACATTCTCCCCGGTAAAAAATACGTGATATTGTTAGCTTATTTATTACCTTAAAACCCCCCACTTTCTCCCCACATAGAAAACGGGATGATAGCGTTACTACATAACAGGGTTGTTTTTATTATTATTATTATTTTTCATTGTAACACTGTATCTAAATTCATATATCTATTTTGTACCAGTGACTGATTACCATTATTGATTTACACGTGCTGATCATTGTTTGTGTTATTTGGGTAATTCGCACTATTAATTACGGTTAATTAAGCTTTATTTATGCGGTTGCGGGCTGTGTGCGGGCGATTTTTAGTATGCATGAATGGTGCTGTTTACGTTTTGTGTTGATAAAAGCACGCTGAGCTCTGTTTTTCATTTTTTGTGCATTTTTAAGGGGAGGGACGCTATGATGGCTTGATCTCTCTGTTTGCTTCTGTTTGTCTGTTTGCCTATTTCTCACTCTCTTTCTCTTTTTCCCATTCTCCTCTTCTTTTTTCTTTCCCCCTCTCTCTCCTTCCCCCCTCCCCCTCCCCTCCCCCCCTCCCCCCCCTCCCCCTCCTCCCCCTCCCCCTCCCCCCCTCCTCCCCCCCCTCCCTTCCCCTCCCTCCCTCCTCCCTCCCTCCCTTCCCCCCTCCTTTTTCCCTCCCCTCCCTTGT
>NC_051426.1:31334121-31336837 GCF_015228065.2 Penaeus monodon
TTATTTCGAAACTCACACGAGCATTTCCATCACAAGGGGAGAAACAGACCCCTCCCCCTCCCCCCTCCCCTCCCCCTCTTCCCATCACCCCTTCTTTCACTTCCCTCCTTCGCTTTATCTTATTTCCTTATTCTCTTTCACTTACCTATCTTTTCCTTCCCTTCTCTTCTCTTTTCCCTTGCTCTCTTACTTTTTTCTCCCCCCCTTCCTCCTCCTTCTCCTCCATTCTCTCTTCCAAATTCCCTCCCCCTCCCCCTCCCCTCTTTATAAGCCCCCCCCCCCCCCACCGCTTGGGGAGTCGTTTTCCCGCTGACGTAAACAAATACTAAAATGTACATTAGTGGGTCAATCAAAACAAGATTTTGTCCAAAAAGGGAAATAACAGATATGAAATGCTTAATTTTCCTCTCTCTCTTCTCTCGCTCCCTCCCCTCTCCTCCTCTTCTCTCCTTCCCCTCTCCTTCCCCCTCTCTCTCTCTCTCTCTCTCTCTCTGTGACTCTCTCTCTCTGTACTCTCTCTCCTCTCTCTCTCTCTCCTCTCTCTCTCTCTCTCTCTCTCTCTCTCCCTCTCTCCTCTCTCCCTCTCTCTCCCTCTCCTCTCTCCTCTTCTTTTCCCTCGCTCCCTCCCTCTCCCCTTTCCCTCTCCCTCTCCTGTTCTTCCCTCTCCCTCTTACCTTTTCACTCCCCACTTTCTCCCCTTTCCCTTTCCCTCCCTCTTCCTTCTTCTCCTCTCCCTTCCTTCTTCTCCTCGCCCTTCCCCCTTTTCCCTCCCTTTCTCCTGCCCCTTCCCTTTTCCTTCTCCTTCTCCCTCTCCTTTTTCTCCTTCTCCCTCTCTTCACCCCACGTTTCGGCCGCGTCCGCCGTCCGCACAGACCGTAAATTAATCTCAACTCGAACTACCTCTTAACTATTTGTTATCGAAGGCGTTCTTGCTCTCTTCTTGTTATCTCGTTTTTTTTCGCTTCTGTTTTCTTCTTTTCCTCTTCTTCCTTTGTTCTTAAGTTTGTGTATTTCTTTCTTTATGTGTGTCACCTTCTTACTATTTACCCCTTTATATTTTTTCCTCCAAAACAAAACACAATCGGCCAATTCTCCTTCCAAGGGGATTCGATTCCGCGAAACCCACGAGTGAGTGAGTGATGCTCTTTGTAAGTGGATTCTAATTCCTTTCTGGAAATAGAGCAGGAGGCGATGGGAAATATTCGGTGCATGTGCAATGGGAAGTTTACGCAGGGAGAAGTGCAAGTTGCAAAAGGTTTTCCTCGTTGCAACATTGCACACAGGAAGTTTGAAAAGATAAAAGAGGGGAGGAAGGAGGAAGGAAGTGGTGGAAGGGTATTTGTGGGTGGAAAGATGAAGGGGAAAATGGTAAGAGGTGGAAAAAGAAGAAAAATGCTTGATGGGGGGGGGGGGGGGTGTAATGGGTGGGATAAAAAAAAATTGAAGAACTTTTAGACACAATATTTTGGAAGTTGTTCTGAAATATGGACGGAGATCAAAGGAAGAAAAAAAATTGGTTTGTTTGTTTATTTGTGTGTGTAAAGCGCGAATTAATATACATCCACCCACCGACCCCCCCATCCCCCCCCCGCCCACCCTTTCCCCACCCACTTCCACCCCCCGTCCCCCCCCCCGTGGCCCCCAGACCCTCATCAACAGAGAGGAATTCCGGCATCCCCCCTCCCCCCCACCCCCCACTCAGCATTCCCGGATGACGAGTGAACGGAGGAACAGCTGAGGAACACCTGAGGAACACCTGCCGCGCCGTTCCACGTTCCCGGCCGCCAGTCGGGTGGGGGGGGGGGGAAGCAGGGAGGGAGGCAGGGAAGGAGGGAGGGAGAGGGAAAGGGAGAGAGAGAGAGAGAGAGAGAGAGAGATAGAGAGAGATAGAGAGGGGGAAGAGATAGAGGGGAGAGAAGAGAGAGAGAGAGAGAGGCGAGGCTAGGAAAGGCGCGTGTCGCTTTGGTATCTTCATTTTTTTCTCTCTCTTCTTGTTTTCCTTTGTCGATTTGCTTTTTCTCTTCTCGTCTCTTTAGCGCATTTTTTTGTCTTTTCGTTTTCTTTTTTTATGTCGTTTTGTTTTTTTGTTTTCATTTCTTCCCTTTTCTCTCTCTCTTTTCTCTTATTTTCCTTTTTCTTATTTTCTTCTCTTTCTTACTCTCACTCACTCTCACTCTTACTCTTACTTACTCTCCCTTTCACTCTTACTCTTACTCTCGAGTGAGCGAGTATGCCAGCGAGTGAATGAATGAATGAGTGAGTGAACGAGTGAGTAAATGAGTGAGCGAGTGAGCGAAAGAATGAGTGAGGAAGCAAGTGAGTGAGTAAATGAATGAATGAATGAATGGGTGAACGAGTGAGTAAATGAATGAGCGCGTGAACGAAAGAGTAAGTGAGTGAGCAAGCATGGGAGTGAGTAAATGAATGAGTGAGTGAACGAGTGATTAAATGAGTGAACGAGTGAGCGAGTGAGTAAATGAGTGAGTGAGCCAGCGAGTAACTGAGCGAATGAGTGAGCGAGTGAGTAAATGAGTGAGCGAGTGAGTAAATGAGTGAGCGAGAGAGTGAGCGAGCGAGTGGGCGAGGAAGTTCCAGCCGCGGTCCAGCTACTCTTGGCAAGGCCAGAGGAATAGTTGATGGGCCAGACGAAGAGGGCCCAAAGTTTTTGGGGGGGGGGAAGGGGGGGGGGGGGGGAAAAGGGGGGGGGGGGGGAGGG
>NC_051426.1:31336937-31349437 GCF_015228065.2 Penaeus monodon
TTATTTTTTTTCATTTTTTTAATTTTTTTATTTATTTTTTCAATTAAAATAAAAATTTTTCCCTTTTTTTTTAAAAAAAAAAATAATCATCATCTTATTTTTTATAAAATTTTTTTTTTTTTAAAATGTAAAATTTTTATTATATTTTTAAAAAACATTTTTTTAAAACCCCTATAATCTAATATTTTAAAAAATAAGTTTAAAAATTTTTTAAAAAAAAATTTATTAAAATTTTAAAAAAAAAAAATTTTTTTAAAACTAAAATGTCAAAAAAGTAATAACAATATAAGACATTAGCTTAAAAATGACAGTAAAAAGAGCAAATAAATTACAAAAATAAAAAAAAACCAAAAATAATAATAAAAATATATAACAAAAACAAAAAAAAATTTATTTGATAACAAAACTATAATTAAAGAAAAGATGATATGGAAGATATAAAAAATAAAAACAAAAAGTTCCAGAAAAATACCCATAAATTAATAGTGACGATCAGACTTTACTCTCACAAAAAGAAGAAAGAAGAAGAAAAAAAGAAAGAAAGAAAGAAAAAAAGCTATTTATATTGTCACACCAACAATTTAAACTGAAAAATAACATGCAAATTTAAAACTCAAAAATAAACAATGAATTTTCATGTTAAAATGATAAAAACTTGATCAAAATTCCATGTTTTTTTTTTCATGAAAATACTTTGAATAAATAATGAATAAAATCCCAATCCCCTTAAAAATTATTAAATATTACACTAAAATTATCACTACTGTTTTAATGATGATCAAATAACAACAAAAATATAAGAAAATAGAACTAATAAACCCAAAAAAATAATAAAAAAAAAAATCATCATTTTATTAAAAAAGCAAAGTAATTACATGTTTAGAGAAAACATAAAAAAAATAAAAAAATAAAAATCTGATGATTTTCAACGAAAAAGAAATAATAATGATGAGATGTAACAATAAACATAAACCAACAATAACCTACAATAAAAACAAAACTAAAATACTGCTGCGCCAATAATAAAAGCAATAAGGATAAAAAAAAAAAAAAAAAAAAAAAATCAAATAAAAAAATTTTGTCATAAAATTCTGTAGTCACAAAAAAAATAATAAAATAATTTTCCATTAAATATCTTATAATTTATAATAAAATGGGTAGATGCATACCAAAAAAAAAGAAAAACAATACGAAAATAAAAAGCAAAAAATTAAAAATAAATACTACTACCAAAAATAAAAAACAACAAAAATCCACAATCTCCCTCCCCAACCCCGCAGTAAAAACAACATTGAAAGCCAAAATCTTAATGAAAAAACACCCGCGTTGGGAGGGGGGACAAGGGGTGTGTCTAGGCTTTTTTACAGCAAACTCACCATTAGTGCAGCGTTGCCGGGTCCTCCCGGGGGGCAACCCACCCCGGGGTTTTTCCCCTCGCTCGCCCCTTTCTGCTGTTTTCCATCCGGAGAGAGAAAAGGGAAAAATGGGGAGTGAATTTCCCCCAAAAATGGGGGGTTGTGGGGTTGATTTCCAAAATAAATTGGGACAATATTAGTAATAAAATAATAAATGGGAAAGTATCTTATTAATGTCGATAATCTTAAATTTAATATCAATAAAATAATAAAAAAAACAATGATAAATGATATTTAAATAAATATTAATAATAAAAACAAAACATCAACCAAAAACAAAAACAACACAACAAAAACAACAACAAAAACAACAACAAAAAACAAAAATAATAAAACCACAAAATTTAAAAAATCATAAGAGATAATAATAAAATAATAATAATAGTAATAACAAAATACTCCCTATACAGAAAACATTGTGAGCCTTGATGCCTACCTAAAAGAACCCCAAATCTGAAAAGCTCTTACTCTTCAAAGTTCTTTAATTTAACCAATGAAACTCAATATGTGAAAAATGCTAATTTGATATCCAAAATTTTCAAAAAAATGGTCAGTCATGCCACATCCGTTTGTGGCATTTATTTTTCTTCCTTTCCCCAGTCTCTTTTCATTCTTAAATCCAAAAGGTCTTTAACAGATTTTGCATACAATTTTTCTCCCAGGGGGTGAGTGGTGAGGATGATTGAATCTTTGGGGGGGGAGAAGCTTTTGTGGGTGGGGACTGCTGCTGTTGTTGCGTTAAGTCCTTATATATAACGACAATCTTCCAGTCATGTAAATTTTTTTCCAAAAATTAGGGACTCCTCGATTTAGCAAATGTTCCTTTACTAAAAAAAAAATAAAAAATTTGATATACAAAGTTTCTCTGCTGTTATTTTTTCTTTTAGCAAAAAAAGATGGTTAAAATCAAGGAGAAATCAAAAAAGGGGGAAAAATTTATAGAGAAATTTTGGGAAAAGCACAAAGATAGCAACAAAACAAGACCTTATCCATTACAACTTTTTAAATATTTCCCCTTTTTACCAACATACAACAATTAGCGTATGGGGATAATGAAAAACTTTTGCCCAGGCTGAATTTTTGAACTTTTTTTAAAATTTCTTTCTCCAACTCTTCCTTATTTTCTATAAATACCTATGTACTTCCCAAAAGCTTGGAAAAAAATAATATCAAAATCGATATATTTTTTAGCCCCAAAACAATTTTTTAATCTTAAAGGCCCTATATATACTGGGGGGAGAGGGAGAGAGGAGGGGGAGAGAGGAGGAGGAGGAGGAGAGAGGGAGGAGGAGAGAGGAGAGAGGAAAGGGGGAGAGGAGAGAGGAAAGAGGGAGAGAGAGAGAAGAGAGAGAGAAAAGAGAAGAGAGAGAGAGGGGGAGAGGAAGGAAAAGGGAGAGAGAGAGAGAGAGAGAGAGAGGGAGAGAGGGAAGAAAGGGGGGGGAAAAGCTAATAAATTTAATACCAATCTCCCAAAGTTTTCCAAACAACACAAAAAAACATACAACTCCACCTCCTTCTCGAAATCCAAAAAAAAAACCCAAATCTCTTTAAAAAAAAATAATAAATAAAAAATTTCACCGGCTTTTTTTTTGAAAAAAAAGAAGTTTACGTAGGCCTTGAGCCCGGCCCCAAAAGGGTAAGGAAAGTCCATTTATCTACTCCCACTAACCTCTTTTCCCCCAAACCCCCCCTAAAAGATTCTACAAAATATAAAAATTTTTATTGGTGATATCGACCAAATCTAAATTTACGTGTTTTTTTTTGACATTCCGGGAGGCGGCGACGGGTCCCAGCGATCCTCAAGCGAACATGTAAAAAATTTGGTAACAAACGTCTTCTAAGACTTCCCCGAAAATAACCGCTTTTTTTGCAGGCGTCACATTGGGGGTCCCGTATCGCCGAAAATTTTATAAAAAAGGGGGTGGATGATGATAAAAAAAAATTAGGGGTGAAAATATTGTTTGGTTTTTCTACCCCCGATGGTGATACAAAAAAATAAAACTTTGTACTTTTCAATTCAGGCTTTTTGCCACTCTTTCCCCGAAATGTTTTTTAAGTGAAAATTTTTTCCAAAGGAACCCAATTTTCCAACCTTTTTTAAAAAAAGTCGCCCATTTTTACAAACACGATCCCAATCTCGGCATCCGCCAGAAAACCGGCGAAACGTAAACAACCCCGAAACCCCCCAAAATTACCGAGCGTCATGTATTTTTCTCGGGGGCGGGCAGTTTTAGGCCTTAGGACCTCGGGCGACGGGGTTTTTTGGGTATTTGAGCGGGGGCGTCTCCTCCGGCCTTTCCTGCCTCCCATTTAACACCTAAAAACCCGCCCGCTTCTCTCGTTCAACCGCGGAGACGAATTCGGGTTTTTCTTGCAGTCGCATTAAAAGGGGCGTGCAGGGGATAGAAAAAAAATGGGTCTTTAAATCAATGTCTAAAAGACCATTTGGGTGGGGGGAAAAAAAAAAGGGGGACACGCCCTTATAAGGAGATTGTGAAAGGGCGCCCATAAAAATTAGAAGCTCAAAAAGTGGGGGGATCGGAAACCTTTCCCCGGGGGTTTCCCTTCCCTCGCCGTGATCCGTGGGGGCAAAAACGTTTGTGGGCGAGGATTTCAGTAAAGACGCAATCTTATCAAAGCGTGTGGTTATTAACGGCGTAGACTTTTTTTCCTTCCTTCCCCGAGTTGTGCTGTCGTGTGCAGCCTTTAAAACCCCCTGGGGAACCCGGGTTTCTCCCCCAGTCCCCCTTTATCCTTTCCCCTCTTGCGCTCTCTTTAAACTTTCTCTCTCTTTTTTTATTCATGTACATAATCATATTTACTTTCATTAAGGTTTTTTTTTTTTTTTTTTTTAATTTTTTTTTGCCCCCCCCCCCCCCCCCCAAAAAAAAAAAAAAAAAAAAAAAAAAAAAAAAAAATTTATATATATAATATATATATATAAGCAATATATATTAGATTATATATATATATAAGATATATATTATTATTATAAATGATTATATTATTATATAATTAGCTATATATATATATATATATTAATATTATATAATTAATATATATATAGATATATATATATATATATATATTATAGATATATTTTATAATATAATATCTAATATATAAAAGAAAAAAAAAAAAGAAAAAAGAGAAGAAGAAGAGAGAAGAAAATAAAATTTTATGATGATTAAATATATATATATAATATATATAGATATATATCTATATAAATATATATATATATACTATACATATATATATGTCTATAATATATATAATAATATATATATTAAAATATATATATTATATATATATATATAATATATATATATATATATATATATGTGTGTGTGTGTGTTGTGTGTGTGTGTGTGTGTGTGTGTGTGTTGTATACATATATATATTATATATATATATATATATAATATATATATATATATATTTATTGTGCATATACATACATATATGTAAGTAAATATGTATGTATGTACATGAATATAATAAAGCCAGAGAGCAAGCTTAAGAGAGCGCAAGAGGAGGAAAAGGATGAAGGGGACTGGGGGAGGAAAGCCAGGGTTCCCGTCAGGCGGTTCAAGGCTGCACACGACCATTGCACAACTCTGGAAGGAAGGAAGAAAAAGTCTACGCCGTTTAATAACCACACTGCGTTGCATAATGATTGCGTCTTTACGTGAAATACCTCGCCCACAAACGTATTTGCATCCCACGGAGTCAGCGGCGAGGGAAGGGAAACCCCGAGAGAAGGTTTCCGATCCCACCTACTATTGAGCTTCTAACTTATGGCGACCTTCACAATCTCCTTATAATGGCGTGTCGCCTCTTTTTTCCCCCACCCAACTGGTCCGTTAGACATTGATTATAAAAGAGCCATTTTCTCTATCTCCTGCACGCCCCTTTTATATGCGACTGCAATGAAAAATCCATGAATTTCGTTCTCCGCGGTTGAACGAGAGAGAGCTGGGCGGGTTTTTAGGTGGTTAAATGGAGGCAGGAAAGGCCGGAGAGAGACGCCATCGCTCAAATAGCCTAACAGGAAACCGCGTCGCCCGAGGCTGCCTAAGGCCTAAGCTGCCAGCCGCCGAGAAACTACATGACGCTCGGTAATTTTGGGGGTTACGGCGTTCGTTATACGATTCTCGCCGGTTTTCGTGGCGGATCGCCGAGATTGCATCGTGTTTCGTAAAACGTGGGCGACGTTTTAATAAAGGTTGGAAAAGTTGGGTTCGCGTGAAATAATTGTCACTTAAAATCATTTCGGCGAAAGAGTGGCAAACGCCGTGAATTGCAAATGTACAAAGTTTTATTTTCTGTATCACCATCGGGCTGTAGAAACCTAAACATATATTTACACGCCATAATTCTTTTATCTATCATCCACCAACCTTTTATATCAAATTACGGCGATATCGGGACCTCAATGTGACGCCCTGCAATAAAAGTCGGTTATTTGCGGGAAGTCTTAGAAGATCGTTTGTTTACCAAGTTTGTTTACATGTTCGCTTGAGGATCGCTGGGACGCCGTCGCTCGCCTCTCACGGAATGCTCACAAAAACACGTCGGAATTATGATTATGGTCGCATTATCACCAAGTAAACGAGGTATGAGTTGTAGATCTATCGTTTTAGCTGGGGCTTGGGGAGAGAAGAGGTTAGTGGGAGTAGATAAATGGACGTAATTTCCTTAGCCTCTTGTGGCCGGCTCGAAGGCCTACGTAACTCTCACTTTTTTCTAAGTCCGGTGAAATTATTATTATTATTATTATTATTTTAAAGCATGAGTTGGGTTTTTCTTTTGGATGTTCAGAGAAGGAGGTGCGATGTATGTATGTGTATTTTGTGTCTGTTTGGAAAACTTTCGGAGATTGTGTATCTTGAATTATTATGCATCCCTCCCCTTCTCTCTCTCTCTCTCTCTCTCTCTCTCTCTCTCTCTCTCTCTCCTCTCTCCTCTCTCCTCTCTCCTCTCTCCTCTCTCCTCTCTCCTCTCTCCTCTCTCCTCTCTCCTCTCTCCTCTCTCCTCTCTCCTCTCTCCCTCTCCCAGTATATATAGGCCTTTAAGATTACAAATTGTCTGTTAGGGCTGAAATAAATATATCGTATTTTGATATTATTTATTTCCAATGCATTTGTGCAGTACATAGGTATTTATAGAAAAGTAAGGAAGAGTTGGAGAAACTGAATTAAATAAGTTCTTAAATATCAGCACTGGTGCAACTAGTGTTTCATTATCCCCATACAGCTAATTGTTGTATGTTGCGTGAACAAGTGGAACTATTTAAAAGTTGTAATGGATAAGGTCTTGATTTGTTTGCTATCATTTGTGCTGTTCCAATTTCTCTATCAACTTTCCCCTTTTGGATTTCTGCCTTGATTTTACCATCTTTTATATTTGCTCAAAGTAAAAAATAACAGTCAGAGAATACTTTGTATTATACAAAAGTTTTATTTTTTTATTAGTATACAAGGAACATATGTGCATACAATCAGAGAGAGTGCCTAGAGTTTTGGAGAAAAATTTACATGACTGAGAAGACTTGTCAGTATATATATAAGGACATATACGCAACACACATGCATGCAGTCCCCTACCCACACACATGCATTCTCCCACCCAGATTCAATCACTCACTCACTCACTCACCCACCTTCGGAGATTAAATTGTATGCTAAAATCATGTTATACAGACCTTCTGGATGTTAAGAATAGAAAAAGAGACTCGGCTAAGAGAGAGAAAAAATAAATGCCACAAACAGGATGTGGCAGTGACTGACCAGTTTTCTTGATATATTGGATATGCAAAATTAGCAGTGTTCACATATTGAGCTTCATTGGTTAAATTAAATGAACTTTGAAGAGTAAGAGCTTTTCATGAGTTGGGGTTCTTTTAGGTAGGCATCAGAGGCTCACAATGTTTTTCTGTATAGGGATGTATTTTGTTATTACTATTATTATTATTATTATTATTATTACTCTTATGATTATTGTTATTATTGCTGGTATTATTATTGTTGTTGTTGTTGTTGTTGTTGTTGTTGTTGTTGTTGTTGTTGTTGTTGTTGTTGTTGTTGATGTTAATGTTATTATTATTAATATTATAGTTAATATCATTATTATCATTGTTATTATTATTATTATTATTGATATTATAACTTAAGTATTATCGACATTATATACAGATACTTTCCCATATTATTGATGTTATTACTAGATATGTACCCAAGTTTATGTTGGAAAATCTAACCACAACACCACCATATTTGGGGAAATTCACTCACCATTTCTCTCTCTCTCTCTCCAGGATGGACAACAGCAGAGAAGGCGAGCGAGGGGACAAAGCCCGGGGTGGGTTGCCACCCGGGATGGACCCGGCAACAGCTGCACTATATGGTGAGTTTGCTGTGAAAATGCCTCAGCACACAGCCTCTGTCCCTCCCTCCCAACAGCTGTGTGTTGTTTTCCATTAAGATTTTGGCATTCAATGTTATGTTGTTACTGCTGGGTTGGGATGGAGATTGTTGGTATTATTGTTGTTGTTATTGTTGGTAGTAGTAATTTAGTTTTAATTGTTGCTATATTAGTTTGCAGTATTGTTTTTTCTTTTTTATTGGTATTGTCATCATCATCATCATTATTATTATCATTATAGATGATACTTAATGGTAATTATTATTATTATTTTTTTTGTGACTACTACGAACTATTATGATCATAATTACTTTTACTTGATTTTTTTTTTTTTTTTTTTTTATGTTTATCATCATTATTGCTGTTATTATTGGCAGCAGCAGTATTATTAGTATTGTTGTTATTGTAATTGTTATTGTTGTGGTTATGATTATTGTTTACATCGTCATCATTATTATTTCATTTCGTTGTCATAATCATCAGTCATTATTATTTTTTTTATTTTTTTTATGTTTTTCTCTATAACATGTAATTAGCGTTGCTTTTGTTATTATAAATGATGATGTTATTTTTTTTTTATTATTGTTTTGTTTATTATTGATATCTATGTTCTTATATCTATTGTTGTTATATCTGTCATCATCATGTAGATAACATGTAGTGATAATTGTAGTGTAATATTGAATAATTTTGATAAATGGGTATGATGTGGATTCATTCATATATTTTATATCAGGAAGTATTATCATGATAACACAGAACGATGAGAATTTTGTATCAAGTTATTATCATTGTAAGCATGAAAATTCATTTGTTTATTTTTGAGTTATATTAGCATGTTATTATCACAGTTTAAATTTGTTGGTGTGACGAATATAAATAGTCTTTTTTTCTTTCTTTCTTTCTTTCTTTCTTTCTTTCTTTCTTTCTTTCTGTTGAGAGTAATGTCATGATCGTCACTATTAATTGTTATGGTGTATTTTTCTTGAACATTGTTGTTATTATTGTTATCATCTTCCATCATCATCTTTATCATTGTTATATTATTATAGTTGTTGTTATCAAATAATTTTTATTGTTGTTGTTATTATTATTATTATTATTATTATTTTTGGTTCTGTTATTGTTATTATTGTAATTTTATTTGCTCTTGTTACTGTCATTATTAATGCTAATGTCATTATAATTGTTATTACTTTTTTGACATTATTATTGTAGTAATAATAATGATAATAATTATTATTATTATAATTATGATCATAGTAATATTGTTTTATTATTATTAATATTGTTATCATTATTGTTATGAATATAATGATGATGATTATGATGATGATAATGATAATAATAATAATGATAATGATAATAATAATAATAATAATAATAATAATAATAATAATAATAACAATAACAATAACAATAACAATAACAATAACAATAACAATAATAATAACAATGATAATGATGATGATGACGAATATTGATATTATTATTATTAATATCATAAGGGTAATTATTATTATTATTCTGATTATAATTAGATTATAATTTTGATAATGATAAGAATAATGATCACAATAGAATAGCAAAAGTAATAGTAATAGTAGTAATTTTAGTGTTGTTTTATTTATTTGTTATCATTTTTATTTTTCGTTATTGTTAGTCACATTGTCATTAATATTATAAGTATTATTGATATACTTTTTATTATCATCATCATTATCACTATCAATTATGACTTTTTCTTTGCTCCTGCTATGTTGTGTCCGTATCAAGATTACCTATGATAATAATATTTTGCTGTTGGTGCCCTCTGATGTTTAAAAGATCATATGATAAATAGCATTAACAGTCATCAGTGAGCAGTATTTCTTTTGTGTTCATGTCAGAGATGTTTGAAATGCCAGGAAATCTAGTTCTTTTACAATTAAGATGATTTTTTTGGTGTATTGGGATTGGGTTCATTGCATGCTAAAGCAGTTTCCATTGGGTTTGTTTCACTTTAATTTTTTATGAAAATAGTTAAAACTATGACATAATGTGCCTTATGATGAATGGTATGCTATAAAGAGGCAAAGATTTTAGAAAGGGACCAGGGACTGTGTCTGTCATAGTAGAAATATACTGATAATTGTTTACTGAATTGTGCTTGATGTGGCATGCATAATGTGGACAGGATACCTTTCAATAGATTGTGGAGTCTGATATCTTGGGGAAGGATTTATTTTTGAGTTACTATCTTTTGTATACATTAAAGTGTTGACTACAGCAGGGGAACTAAATACTTTGTGAGAGGGTATTGAAAAGAGGTGTTTATATTAGGTCGGATATGAGCAGTGTTTGTCGTGACAGATGGAGAAAAGGGTAGGAATGGAAATGAAAATCTTTGCTCTGCCAGAGATGTATTTGGCTGGTTTTGATAACAGCTTCAGCAGAAATGTAAAGTCTCTTTTATGTTTGTTTCTCCATCAAGCCAGTTAGGAACATAGACCAGATCTGTGATGTTAGGATTTCAAGAGGAAGGGAGTTTATGTAAATATTCTGTTCATAGAGGAATATGGAAAAGATTATGCAATACTTTAGTGGAAGGCATATGATAAAATTTGAGTAAGAGTTCAATTATAGTATGGTGATGGTACATTCTTTTATAACTGTTTGTCTGCAGACTTTAGGTATAACAAGTGAATTTTTATGGGGATAAAAATAACTCTGTAAATATCAATTGTCTTTGTTGAAGTGTTAATGAACTTGCAGATGCCACTCTTGTAGTTCATAGAATTTCCTTTATATTGTACAAGTTCGCAGTTAGACTCATCTCTTTTTTTCTTTTTATATATATCAGAATTGTGTGTATAGAGGAAGAATTTGAGAAAACAGATTTTAATCTAGGAGATAAACTTGCCCTCAGAAAGGATGTCTCATAAAAATAAAAGAGTCATTAGCTCAGCAATGGTTTAGCAGAAAACAGGAATGCTTTTGCCAATCTACAGTACTTTTATCTTTCAGTGTATTAAGAAAGCTCTATTTTCAGTCAGATTTGAATTAATTTAAAGTTTAAGCTTTGTGGTTTGATATTTTTGGTAGACTCGGCTTCAGTCAGATGTTTTGGGGAGTATGAAGATAGGCCCATGGTGTATACACACAGGAAACTGTATTGGGTATTAGGGAGTTTTTACACACATAAGGTGAAAGGATATTCAAGCCCCCTGTTTCTCTTCTCCTCCATAGCCCCGTGGGTGCACCAAGAGCAGGCTTTACTGTGTAAGTTGCGTCTTCTGATTCTGCGGTGTATCTTGTCCCTCTGCTGCCTGTTGCTTGACATGCTTTCAACCAGAGACACTTAAGAGGCTTTTGTTCATGTTTTATTATTATTGTTATTATTATTTTTTTCGTTTCTATATCTCCCAGTCTTGGAGAGCAGAGCTTTTGTTAAAGTCATTTGTGTTGGAGTCTTCCTGGCCTACTGCACAATTTGACAGCTTTAGTACATTCAATGAGTAAAAAATGTGACTGTTCATGTGGCTGTGATGGATTCTTGTTTCTGTTATATAATTGAAAGAACAATGTCTTGGTTGTCTAATTTTATACTTCTATAAACGCTAACGTAACTTTTAAAGTGGATGCTGTGGATAGAGGTAGTATCAGTTGAGCTTTTAAAGGTTTTTATATGACCGAACAGCTAGTCTGAGCCCCAAATAAAGACGAACGAGTGCATGTGGTGCCTGCTCTCTGTGTGTTTGAAATTTGCAACGAGTCACACTTTTTTATTCTACGCACATGCCAAGTCAAAGAACAGATAAGTATAATTCACTTTTAAGCTGAAACATGTGCATGTGGGTTGTGTTGTGTATCTCAAAAGGTTTTAAGTTGCACGTGCATACTACAGAGCAAAATGTAATGACCATTTGGCACGTGATTTATCATGCACAAGGAATGTAGCAAGAAGAATGTACATTTCTTTATGATTTATCCTTATTTTAGTTGTGTTTTAAATGTCTTTTTGTCATCTTCAAAAATTGTGTATTATGGGAATTTTTGCATTTGGTAATTGTGAATGAATGTGTGTGTGTGTGTGTGTGTGTGTGTGTGTGTGTGTGTGTGTGTGTGTGTGTGTGTGTGTGTGTGTGTGTGTGTGTGAGGGTGTGAGTGTGAGGGTGTGTGTGTGTGTGTGTGTGTGTGTGTGTGTGTGTGTGTGTGTGTGTGTGTGAGTGTGTGAGTGTGTGTAAGTGTGTGGGTGGGTTTGTGGGTGCATGCATGCTTGTGTTTATGTATATTTGTGTGTGTGCATGTGAGTGTGAATATGAGTGCATGTGCACATGTATGTGTGAGGGTGTGTGCAAGAAGAAGTGATGATGAAAATTTAAAAGTGATAAAGATATGGAAGAGTCACACTTACCAGTACATACATAACATATATGGTAATTAAAAGTCAGGGTTGCTGTAACTAAGGGTTTGGGTATATCGGTTCTAAATATTAATTGTCTTCGTGATATCTGAGGAATATGTGGCTAGCTTTCAAACATTAGTTGGAGGATTATTGCAGATAAATAAAAAAGTTCTAAGAATCACAATTTTTATAAGTGTATTGCTCTGCCCCTCTTCTCTCTCCTTCTGTCTTTCTTTCCTTCTTTCTTTTCTTCTGCCTGTTATCTTTATGAC
>NC_051426.1:31361937-31394437 GCF_015228065.2 Penaeus monodon
GGCATGCTGTTATTGTGTGTATTGAGTTTTATGTATTAGTTTGTTTTTTTTTCTCTCTCTTTCCACACCTGTCACCTTCCTGCCTTCCTGTCTGCCTGCACTGTTGTGTGCACGACGGAATGTACACTCCATTGCGCACACATCCCGTCCGTGTGCACACACAATCACTCTGTGTGCAGCGGGTTGCCGAGAAACTGGCAAATAACGGGAGTGTGTCCATCTCCAAGGCCATCCGAAACAAGGAATTAGAGATTATTCCCATCTCGCCGGCCGTGAAGGGGAGCACGCAGTCGCACGGCAACACCCAACCCCACCGGGACAAGTCGGAGCCCAAGGTGTCCATCTCGACTGTTGGCTCGGGCAACTCCCGGCTGTCCAATGGCGTGCCAGGCAGTGGTGGGTGGCGGGAAGAGAGCGCCAGCGTTTCCATTGAGCCGTGTGGGTCAACCGGCTCAGCCTCAGCTGATGACGCTCCGCTGAATCTTTCTATGAAGAGCACTGCTTCGCCAAGGCCATGTGAGTCCAGGTTCAAGGGGTGCTTATTGCATTTCTTT
The DNA here is from genome assembly GCF_015228065.2 of Penaeus monodon. Classification (NCBI taxonomy): domain Eukaryota; kingdom Metazoa; phylum Arthropoda; class Malacostraca; order Decapoda; family Penaeidae; genus Penaeus; species Penaeus monodon. The sequence goes on from NC_051426.1 coordinate 31,362,492, forward strand.
GTTATTATTATTTTTGCTGTTTTCAGTGTTCTTTGTTTTTGTTTTGATTTTTTGTTTGTTCTTTTGAGCATTAGACATATTGCAGAAAGTAATTAAACATTACTCAAATTATATGGTTCCTGGTGACACTGATAACTGATTTAATTACAATTACTGTAATTCTTCAAAGAGAAATGAATATGTAATAAGACTTTCTTGCAAAGAATATGATACCAAACAAGAGACCTGTGATATTTAGTGTAACGTCAACTTATATATCTATTACATACTACACATATGACTCAAGATTTGAGAAAACAAAGAAATGACCATTCTTACACTTACGTTGAACACCACTCAGTTTAATGTTTCTAATGCAGACTTCAAAAAAATCCGAGAGGCTCAGGAAGACCTATAAACCTCAACCCCATAGGCTGACGTAATATCTCACTTTACAATTTTTTCAGCATCGAAAAGTCATGATAAGAGAGAACACAAGGAATCACATCCTAGTCCACTGACTCTGCCTCGAAGTGGACTTCCTCCTTTAGACTTCCCTCCAGGCTTAAGTGCAGGCTTGGGCGCAGGCCTAACCCCTAGTCTAGAAGTTCTACAAAGTTTATATGGGCAGCACGGAGAGCCCAGGGATGTTCTGGCCTCGGTAAGTCTCCTCTCCTTCTCTCTGTCTTGCTCTTTTTGCGAATGTGGTGTGGATATTTTATTTTACTGTGATTCTGTTTTTCTGAAATGTGATTTATTTAATGAGGATGAATCACAGAAAATGATGAGTTGGATTATAATTAGTATTCTAATATTTACAAATAAAATTCGATGTTGGAGATCTTTCCTTATCTATTTCGAAACTAGAAGAAAGATCCAGATGATATTCATATTAACCCCTTTTACTCATTTTAATGTTACTTCATTGTTAGGCTATATGGGTGTTGAATTTCATATGTGTGTGTGTGTGTGTATGTATGCTTGCATGTATGTCTGTATGTATGTATGTATGTATGTATGTTTGTATATATATATATATATATATATATATATATATATATATATATATATATATATATACATATACATATACATATTTACATACACATACATACATACATACATACATACATACATCATACATACATACATACATACATACATACATACATACATACATACATATACATATATATATATATATATATATATATATATATATATATATATATATATATATATATATATATTGATTCATAATGTGTGACATAAAGTATATGCTAATAAAAAAAAATTGTTGGGGTGAAACATAAACAAGAACTAAAAAATTCTCTGCATGCAATTTGGCCTGCCCTGCAAGTCAACTAGAACTCAGAAAGGGATTATATAGCTATAAACATATATAAGTTATTAAAGATATGAAAGTAAAGAATCCTAGAAGATGAAATAAAATGCATTCAGTTCTCACCAAGAGTCATAGGAGCACACAATCTATGATTATTGTAAGTAACTTTATATTCAGTGCTATCTATATTTCCTCTGTTCTCCCTCCTCGTGTGCTGTCATAACTAATTGCTCACCTTCTCTTTCAACAAGATGCAAGAAGCTCTTCAACGGCAACTCCTTGCTGCAGACGGAAAGAGAGAAGAGAAGAAGAAGAGGGTAAGCGGGGGTACCATGTTCTAAGTGTATTTGAAGACGCAGGCATTGGCGACTGAATGATATCTGTGTGCCTTTTGAGTGGAAGACGTGGATGTTGCTGATTGATTCATGGGTGTAGTTATTGCGATTGATGTCTAGGATTTGAAATGAGGGGAAGCGTCTTTTGTGCTCTCATTTAGATAACTGTTATTGGTGATGGAATTTCATAGAAGGGGTGATTATAATGTGGCAGCAGATGCTTTTTGTGTTTTGAAGTTGGGAGTTGTTTATGATTTATTTTGCCTTGTTGAAGAGTGTGTTTCATTTTCGAGGATGTGTATTTGCAATTTATAGACAGATGACTGATTTGGGACAAGGTGAGAGGAATTCAGAATTATGGTTTTAAGGCATGGTGTGGAGAAGGTTTTCTTGATTTATTTATTATTGTGTTCTTCATTCTATGTATATTCTTTTTCTTCTGTTCTCTTGACATACTCAGGTGTTGATCTCATTTTTTTATAGATATCTTGAACATTTCTCTAAGGAAATTAATGAGAATGAATACTTTCACAAAGCAGAATTTGTTTTGATATTAATGTATTCATCAAATATTGTAAATGTGATGATATTATAGTTGTAAAAAATGTTTCAAGCACTTTTTGCCTCATATAGTTTTTCATTCTCATTGCTGCCTCTTTTCAAAATGTATCACACTGGAGCAAAGCGTTCAGATTTTCCAAGAGTCAGTGCCCTGTGAATTGGGTTTTAGTGTGAGGGCTTTGCCGATGGAGACTTTTATGTTAAACAAAAGCTTTGTCCTTCAGAGGGAAGAGGCTCACAGGCAGTCTATTTACCAGATGGAGGACGCCCAGGAGCGGTCACGGCATCTTGGACGAGGAGTATCCAAACCCAAAAAGAACACAGTTGCGTCATTGCTGGAACAGTGTCGTGCAGCGGGCATAAAGCCTTCAACCCTACCTCTGCCCCCCACTACCTCCATAGCAGCCACACCAGTCACTACCTCCCCCCCTCTGCACGTTTCTTCGTTGCGCGCGGGGGACCCTATCTCGGCAGCTTCTCCAATTGTCAACTCCCGGTCCTCGCCATCACCAGCGTCGCAATCTCTTCCTCCAACATTACTGCCTGGGCTCCCGGCAAATCTCCCTCCGTCACTCTCTGCCTCTCTGGGGGCACCGTTACCCCCTCCGGTCGTACCCACGCCTCCTGTACCCTCCCTGTCCATCTCTGCCATCGCCTCCACTCAGGCCTCCACCACCTCCGAGGTGTCTACCACAATCACTCTGACGACAACTTCCTCCCTGTTGTCCTCCACCTGCTTAACGCCTCCAATGGACACTCCCTCTACCCCCTCAACCACCACCACCACCACCACATGCACTGCTCCTTGCACTTCCTCCAACTCATCCCCATTACCCCCCTCAGCCTCCACATCATCAGTGGCAGGCTCTGGCTCTGCTGCCTCCTCCTCTTCCTCCACCTCTGCCCCCCCTCCCTCCTCCTCTTCCCCTTCTTCCTCTGCTGCCACCTCTTCCTCCTCCTCTTCCTCTTCCTCTGCCACCATCACAACCAACTCTTTAGCCACCTTGTCCAGCCTTCCAGCCTTGTCCAATTTACCCCCTATACCTGGCCTGGCCACGCCACCCTTGTCATCCGTCTCTGCATCCACAACTCCTCCACCTCCCATTCCATCAGCCACCACGTTATCCAGTCTATCGACAGGGATATCATTGACATCCTCATCCACACCCCCTATAATGGCCTCCACCCTGTCACTGCCCCTTCCCTCTGCGCTGTCCTTGTCCTCTTCTGTGAGCATAACATCAGTGGCTCCTGAGACCACCATGGCATCGCTACTCAACAAGCCGAGTGTCACCATACACCCAACAACTTCGGCGCCAGATGTCCACGATAGGGCAAAGTCTAATATGGAAATGGAGAATTCGGTAAGTGCAGTGATTTCTTATTGACTGTCTGCATGATTTTTAGCAGTTTATATAATAAAGCAATATCATGTACTTAAGTGGAGTTAGGAAAACTACTGTGTAAGTATTTGGTGCCTCTTCAGCACTACGGGCAGTTCCATTAACTTCACAGGAAAAAGTTTCAAGGGATGGACCAAATAATTGTTACAAGGGCACACTCAGTCTAACATAAGATAAAAAGATAAAGAATGCATGTGCTGTACTCTGATATTAACCCTTTATCGCCGGTCTGAATAATTCACTGAGAGTAGTTAAAATCCAGTGATATCTGGCAACGGCCCGACAGTGGGCGCGGGAGTCCGCTGCGAGAAGCCGAACGTCCCGCTCCACTCGCTCTGGCGCGTCGCCGCACGTACACGCTTACCCTGCCGAGGGACCCGTTTTCTATCACGTGTATACACGTGACCCGGCGAGAACGGGTTAAGTCACTGGATCCTGGTGGTTTGCTGCCTTTTGCCCAAAATCTGGGCATAAGGCTTACTTCTAGTGTGTGGCCTGTAGGCTGGATGCACACCAACACTCATGGACAGTGTCAAGACTCCATGCCTCCCCTTTGTATAGTGTTATTATCTCTTACTGTTCTAGAATCTATCGTTTTCATAACATGATGGTCGCATCACCCAGATACAAGGGGTTGATATGCTAACAGGTTCACATATTTGGCAAATTTCTTTTACATCTAAAGGAAGAAAACAGCTTCATACATTAAGTATCTTAATTATGCATTCTCAGGTGGACATTGTAGCAATCACAAGAGCCCATGAGAATGGGGGAGACAAACCAGTGAAGAAGCGACACATGATCACGTCGAGCAGCGTGGACGGACGGCTGATCACCACCATTAAAGCTGCAGCAACAGCCATGGATTCCTCAGAGCTTAGTGATTCTGAATCCGATGATGAGTCCACCTCGCTGTCCTCAATTGATGAAGACACCTTAAATAACATCCCATCCCCTTGGCTGAAGAGGGACACCCCAGACTCGCCCTCTGTTTATGGTGACTGTAAGTTTAATTCAGTATGCTTTTTTTGTCTTTTTTTCTAAGCCAACCCTTTTTTATTTATTTATTTTTCTTTTCTGAAGCCATGTTCCCTCCAGAAAAGAAATTCAGGATAGCTTCTCTTTAATAAAATTATTATTTTCATATTATTCTTTTAAAGAGCAATAAAGATATCAGAATTAAGTTTTCAACAGGCTTTAGTTTACCACAGCCATAGTGATGAAAGAGTTCACGCAGTATAAACAACTGGATTTAATCTTACTAAACTGATTTTTACTCTTATCCAATGTGCCTCAGCTCCGCCAACCAAGAAACGGAAGATGATAACAGATGAAGTTTCACTTCGCGTCCCGCTTATGTACGGGTGGCGGAGAGAGACGACAATGCGCACAATCACACAATCAGGAGTTCGAGGAGAAGTAATCTACTATGCCCCTTGTGGCAAGCCCTTCCGGCAATACCCAGACATAATGAGGGTAATGTTCTTGTTATATGTGCCAGTAAGGAGTGTGTAGATACTCATACCATACTTTCATGAGGTGAAAGCTAGGGCATAGAATGACATGCAATCTGATTCTTTCCCACAGTACTTGGAGAAGCACGGAATAACGGAAGTGACGAGGGATAACTTCAGCTTTTCAAGCAAGATACCCATTGGAGATTACATTGATGCAAACTCTCAGACACGCCATAATGAGAATGAGATAAGGGACAGAATTCAGAAAATTCGGGAGCAAAAAGGATACAAACCGCAAAGAAAAAATGAGTGAGTCTTCTATGTATAGAGCTGTAATGTTAAGATTAATGAGAGGTTTACATAAAAAACAAAAACAAAAATTCTTTGTGTTTGAGACCTAAACTTCTGATATAATCCAAGCGTCTGGATACAAGAACATTTAAGAAACTATAAGAAACACTTTCTCATATACTGTATAGGGACGGCCGAGATGCCCTAGAAGTGGAGGCCGAGGCCATCCTCCGACGGTTAGAGGCCGAGGAGGAGGCTGAGAAGGCTCGGAAGGAGTACCGAGCACAGCTAGAAGAACAACAACAACTCAGGTAATGAAGAAAAAATTGCCGTTTCAGTTTCTTTGGCCTTTTTATATATATCAATTTATGTATTTTGATGTTTCTCACCTAGAATTGACATTTCTCACCATTTTCTTGCCAAATGTAACTATATATTTATAGATTTGAATGTGGGTAAAATTGGTGTTGTAAGTCAGGGATATTATGTACTTTGTTAGCCCTCAACTTGCGTGTTATACATGCCGTAATGTACCGCACCTTGCTTGCTAACTTCCCCGAAAAGAAACCAGTGTTTTCCCTTATTCTTCTCCAGACTTTGATGAGAATTTCTAGTTTAAGTGGTGATCCTATTTTTAGATGCCATATTGAACTGCACAAGTTGCTTATTCCTTTGTTTGTAAATGACTTTCCTATTTTGCTCTTAGCTTTATTTATTGTTTTCCTCACCTGAAAAAGCTAAACCTTTTATCCAGTCGGAGTATTTGTGCCGTGCTGTTTGTATACTCACCATGATGTTAATCAATCTTCTGCGTAGAGTGTGTCTGCCTTTCCCTTCCTATGAATCAGTTTAGGTCCTCTATAGTCTTCTTTAGTGGCAGTGGCCGTGCAAAGGAGATAGTGGCTGCATGCCTGGTTGGTATAGGTTCCGAAATAGGTTGTAGTGTGCCATGCTGTAAATTCCTGTTGTCTTCCTTTGGGCATAGGCTATGAAAGCAGGCTTATTTTACGTCGCGGTTTCGTGCTTGTGGGGGGGAATAATTCATTCTTGACGTGTGTTTCTAACCTTAACACACCTTCATTAGGTGAGAGTAACTCTTGATTTTAAAATACAGCAATCCAACCCAGTGTTCTTTGTAGTAGATGCAAGCTAATGATAAAGGAAGTGATGATGTAGTCTCTTTAACGTCACCCTCGCAGTCAGTTTTTCTAAGAACAAATAGCTCGTACAGTTATGCTGATTAGTGCGTCGGTTATGGCTTTGTTTTTTGTTTTTTCTCTCCTTCCTTATAATCCATTTGTGAAAGTTGCTGCTTTATTTCTGACTTTATATATCATAGTAGTTAGAGTTAGAAAAAAAAAAGCAAAAAGGGGTAGAGAAAGTTAAGGAAGATTAGTTTAGAGAGGAAGTGAAAGAATGATACAAGATAGGGTGATCATAGGGATTAGTAGAGATAGAATTGCAGACGATAGAAATAAAGGGGAACAGAAGAAAATGCTTTCTTTTTGGTCTGTTCTTTTTCTTTTCTTTTCTTTTCTTCCTCTCTTTTTGTTTCTTTGTTTCCTTTTCTTTCCCATTCTTTTGCTGCTTTAATTTTTTATTTATTTATTTATATATTTTTTTTAATTCTTGGTCTTTATTTTCCCCTTTTCTCTCTCTCTCTCTCTCTCTCTCTCTCTCTCTTTTTTTCCCCCAATTTTCTTCTTTCATTCCTACTTTTTCTTCTTCTTCATAGTTCTCTTTCATGAAAAAAAAAATCTTTCATTGGTTTTCTTTTTCTTTCTTTTCTTTTTCTCTATTCTTTCTCTCTCTCTTTCTTTTTTTTTTCCTTTCTTTCTTTTTCTTGCGTGTGTCGACCAGGGTTTGCGGACTGGAGGAAAAGCAAAGTCAAGATACAAAAATTTACATAAAAAAAAAGAATAAATGATAAAAAAAAAAATTCTGTTGATCCCATTTGCTTATTTTCTTGTTTGTTGCTTATTGATTGTTTTAGAAAGACGAACATGCTGTCAAGTTTGATTCTTTTACAATGATTTTTCTAGTTCAGCTGATGAATTAAAGGTTTGCTGTTAATTATGTAAAGATTCAAGACACTTTTTTTATGTAATGGTAAGCTTCAGCTAAATCTTTGTAATAAAAAAAAGGAGATGGTTTAATTTTTTTATTGCATGCTATAAGCCTATTAATTGTCTAAAAAAAACTATAAAAAATGATACAAATAATCATGTCTTTTTAAGGGATAGCATTTTGTTATATAGCTGAGAATTCCATGAGTAAAGAAATGACATAAATGTGGTTCAAAAATATTGTTCAGTTGTTTATATTGAAGGTTAGTTTCAAATTTCATTATTATCTTCTATCACTATATATATATATATATATATATATATATATATATATATATATATATATATATATATATATATATATATATATATATATGTATGTATATGTATATCTCATGTATGTGTATGTATCTTTATGCATATACTTATTTTCATGTTGGTTGAGAAAGTTTCTTTCTCTCTCTCTCTCTCTCTCTCTCTCTCTCTCTCTCTCTCTCTCTCTCTCTCTCTCTCTCTCTCTCTCTCTCTCTCCTCTCTCTCTCTCTCTCTCACTCTTCTCTCCCCTCCTCTCCCTCTCCCTCCCTCCTCCCTCTCTCTCTCCTCTCTCTCCCTCCTCCCTCCTTCCCTCCCTCCCTCCTTTCCTTCCCTCCTCCCTCTCTCCCTCCCTCCCTCCCTCCCTCCATCCTCTTTCCTTCCCCTTCCCTCCTTCCCCTCCCTCCCTCCTCCCTTCCTCCTCCCTCCCTCCCTCCCTCCCTCCCTCCCTCCTTCCGTCCCTCCCTCCCTCTCTCCCTCCTTCCCTCCCTCCCTCCCTCCCTCCCTCCTTCTCTCCTTCCCTCCCTCCTCCCTCCCTCCCTCCCTCCTTCCCTCCCTCCTTCCCTCCCTCCCTTCTCTCCTTCCCTCCCTCCTTCTCTCCTTCCCTCCCTCCCTCCCTCCCTCCCTCCCTCCCATCATTCTCAGTTTCCTTGCTTCTCTTTTCCTCTTCTTCTTCTTCATCATGGGGAATAATGGGTCATTGTATTTCATGTATGATTTACAGATGATGTGTGAGAAACCTCTATTATATTCAGCTTTTCATATTTCATTATATGAATTAAACATTATCCATGGAAACATGAAAATGCCATCTGCAGTTAATTTAGAAAGTTATTGTAAATTAGATAAAAAACATCAATTCATTGTTAACCTTCTAAAGGATTTTGATTTTTTTTTTTTATCATTGCTAGAACACCCCCACAAAAAAATTTATATTATAAGTAAAGGACAAAAAGTTCAAGAGATGCATTATTAAATAATATTTACTATTGAACATTTAAACTATATATATTTATATATATATATAAGAAAATGCTTGGCTTCATTTTTAATACCTGACGAGATCTCATGTTTTATCTTAAAGCTGGCCCGGCGACTGCTTTGGACTGATCCAACAAGAGATACGAGAGGGGTAGGAAACAGCATGTTGCTCTTTGGAGGGAAGGCTAAGGCCCCAGTTGTCGCTGGTGTGGCGGAGAGTTGGATCATGATTTTATATCTTTTCAAAATTCTGTTGATATTTGATGATAATCAATGATCAATGCTATTTTATGTAAATGATATATTCGAGCATATATATGAGTAGTTTAATTTTCAAAAAGGGGGTGATTTTTTTTTTTTTTTTTTCTTTTTCCTTTTTTTTTTTTTTTTTTTTTTGAAATTGATGTTTTTGTTTCTATATTTTTATTTTTTTATTTTGATACGATATTGTATTTTGACTTTGTGAAAAGATGTAAGGTATTCCCAGGGAGTTCCCCATGATCTTTCTCTCTTAAGTGCTTTTCTCATTTTACTCTAAGAAAATAAGATAAGGAAGTGTGGGCGCCTTGATTGTTTGTGACGCAGGGCTGTTGCGTCTGCTTTCACCAGCTCTTAAGGTGCTCTGCCGACAATTTCTGCCTTTGATTGGCCATTCATTGATTAGCAAGAAGTATTTGTCTTTAAGAAAATTGCTGGAAATACTGGATGTGCAAGATATTTATATACTTTTTTTTTGCTTTTGTTTTTGTTTTTGTAATTTCAACTTGACATTTACATTTGAAATCAATGAAGGTAAATTGTTTGCATTGCCGAAAAGGTTGCGTGTGCTTGCCAAAACACCCGCAACTTTGGAGAGACACAAATGTAGATGGTATTGAGGTAGTATTTGTACTGAAGAATATCTCCTTTTGTGTACGTTTTATTTGATTCATGAAGCATGTCACATCGGTGTCAGCCACTCTGTATTAATGCACTAGATTTGTTGAATCTCTTAGCACAGTTATAATCATGACATTTCTAAATTACCACAGTAATGTGTGACTAGAAAGTATATATAAGTAATGAGTAATAACTATATAAAGGCAACCCTGTAGCAAACTACAGAAAAATCAGAAGGTTCAACAGTATCCCTTTCATAATCCTTCTTTTGGAATGTCAATGAAGAGTTAACAGAATTATGTTAATCAGGAGATATTCAGTATCTGTCGTATCACACTTCTGCATGAGTACAGTAGCTCATTTGCATGCAAGTAATGTTCCTTTAAACATTGCAATTGGTCTGTAAATTGGTATAAACTAATATTAATCTTTTGCAAGTGACTGTAACTAACATTATATGTACATGTCCAGTACTTAATATTTATTTATTTTATTTATTTATTTATTATTATTATTATTATTATTATTATTATTATTTATTTTTTCTAAACTAGTGTGTTTAAGAATATTGAGTATTTCAGTAGGAGGAAGATGTTGTTTATGGCTGTGCTTCTTGATTTAAATCCAATTTGTCTGTCCTTCTTGCTTGCCTTTTTGAGATGAGACATGTTTCTGGCTGAAAGTGCCATAATCATGGGGGTATTCATGATAAAACTCTTGTTGATTTGAATTATTATCAGTGACACTTGTAATTATGTCATTTTGATATTGGTATGATTAGCGCTACTTTTGGTTTTGTCCTTTTTATCAACAATGATCAGATTGATACTGACATAACCTTTATGACTTTGCTTTATAATCAGTGACATTGATGTATGTGATACCATTTTTCTCTTTCTCGTGTTGCTTTTCTTTTCGTCAGCCGACGTGTTACGGCTTCTTTACAAACATGCTCTTTCTCCATTTGCCAGGAGTTTGCAGTACAAGTCACACTATTTGTTAGTTGCTTTGTTTAGGAAAATCATACATTTTATGCATTAATTGATTCCCATAATACTGGGTACCTTTTAAATGTGTCATGACAATCCCTTTTTTTTTTTCTTTTTTCAATGTGAAAGAGAGGATATCCTCTTACTTATGGGTGAGAATGGAGAACCGTATTTATTGCGACAAATATAGAAAGTTATTAATGTGAATAAATATTTTCACAATACAAGAGATGTATGTGATCAGTTTCTATTATATTTTTGTCAGAAATGGACTGTATTTCTGACAGAGATAGAATTGAAACCAGTTAGATACATCTCTTGTACAGTCAAGATATTCATTCTCATTTATACCTTTTCAGAGAATGGAGGAATTGCTTCTGACATGGGTAGTAGTCCTGTGGTGCTAAGTGGTTATAGGAAGTCACAGTATTAGAACTTAAAGATGAGATCAATTTAATGCTAGTTAATGTGAATAGTGTAGGTTTTATGATGATGTGCTTCAGGGATGTTGATGTGCATTTATTTAACCTTTCGACTGTACACTGTATATCCATAGCAGTTTTCATGTAAGTCTTAAATAGCAGAAAAATGAGACTGCATATCTGAATACTGTTTTTGCATTTCTTATTAGGAATGACAATGAAGATTCCATTATAATGGTAAAAATACTCAAGAAAATCAGTCTCATATGAAAAAGTTCACTATATTTTGTTTCTTTTTTTATTCAGAGCAACTATAATTACTCATGCTTTAATAAAACAATTTTCAAAAGCATTTGGGTGCAGGAAAACCTCCCAAAACCAGATTCAGGGCATACCAGTCCATTGTTTGAGAACACAGAATAGTTGTTCGAAGAATGTAGTCACCTAATTTGTCACGAATAACAGTTTTGAATGGCAATAGTAGTCATCTAAAGAGCCATCACACTAGTCTTGTCTATGTTGGGAGCCCCATAAAGATCGGGATACTTTCCTGGTATAAACATTATTTAAGGCTTGATCAAAGCTCACTGATGTCAGCTGAACTTGAGTGACCTGTACTGACCTAGACCTCACCAGACAATATGCATGGCTATCCTAGGATCCCTAACTGTTGCACTTAGTGTGACTATTGCTTAATGTGGTTAAAAGGGTTAAGATAATTTAGAGCCCATGCTTTGTCTGTGGAAAAGGACCCTTTCTGATACTCATCTTTCTTGCAAATTGTATCACTGTGAAGAGAGGCTGAATAGATTATACTTGATGCAGAACAGATTGTATTTGATGTAGATTACCCTTGGAGATGGAAAAGGGTTTATAGAGAATATGATTATTAGGAATTCAGACTTTGTCCCACGGCAGAGATTCTAGGAAGGAGTCTAGAGAAATATGTGTGTTATAGGCCTTGCTTTTACATTGAGCACAGTTAGTTCAGTGTTTGGTTGCATGTAGGGAAGAAAGGACTGTCAAGTTTGAGGTACTTATTATGAAGATAAAGTGTGGTCTTATTGTTACTTCTTATTGAACATAAATGGTAATAAGAGTCACATTTATTCATTCATTTTTCTTTCCTCTGATATTCTTTTCTTTAAACTGATATTCCAAATTATCCTTCATCTTCCTTCTCCTCCTCTTCATCCGTATTTAGTGCATTTTTTAAATAAACTTCAATATTTCCCTTTTTGGATTATGATTCCTCTGCTTGTACTCTAGACTCCGCCTGTTGACATGCCCTAACTGGTGCCTTCTTTCCAGATTGCAGCGAGAACAGGAAAGACTAAAGAAACAGGAGGAACTCAGGAAAGAAAAAGAGGTGTGTGTCTCACGGACGTCTCTTTTCCGTATGCTGTCATTATTGTCGTCAGCATTATGATTACTCTTATAGGGATTTTTATTGTGAATGTTAATATACCTATTATTATATTTATTATGATTATTATAATAATAATAATTATTGTTGTTATTATTATCATTATTATTATTATTATTATTATTATTATTATTATTATTATTGTTATCATTATCATTATCATCATTATTAATTATCGTTCTTATCATTATTATTATCATTATTATAATTATTATTATTGTTATTGTAATTATTATTATTGTTGTTGATTTATGGATTTTGAAAGTATTTTTTATTGGGAAAGTAGCAACTGAAGGGCTGATGCATACTCTCTTGTGCAGGAATTACGGAAGCAGAGAGAGGAGGAGAATCGGCAGAGACTCTACGAGCAGCTAAGAAAAGCCCAGGTGAGTGACGTGTCTGGCTGGAAAGGCATCAGGTGTTAGGAGCCAAGGGGTCACCTGCGGCCTTGCTGTTCAGTGATAGGCCAATTTTCCTCTCTTTTTCTTTTTTCTTTCTTTTTTAGGTTGATCTACAAGGCTGTATTGATTTTTTCCCCCCCCCTTTCTTTCTTTGTTTCACACGGGGGTTATATAGAGTTTGAATTTTGGTAAGTGGTTTTGAGTTAGTGATTAAATTAAATTGTATGGTACCTTTTTTTTTCCCATATCTAGGATTGCAATTCTGTTCCCTTGCTGTAGTCCGAGTTTGTATCAGATCTGCTCAAATTTTGGCATTGTTGTGAGGAAAAGTCATAATTTTAATATAAAGTCCACTGTACCTTTGTTAATTATCATCATGTATTTGCAGGAAAGAGAACAAGAAAAGCAGAAGCAGAAGTTGATTAAGGAACAGGTAAGTTGGTGTTGTGTGGATTTCAGACAACAGGTAAAAGGGGAGGACGTCGTGTAGGTTTGGTGTGGACTGAAGCTTTGTCAAGATAATGCGTATTCGGCAATGAATAAGAGGTTGGAATGAAAAAATGAATAATTAAAAGATGTGAGGATTAGTGAATCAATGTTCTTACCTTATATCTGGAATGGAAGTAAGAAAAGAGAGAGAAGGAAGAGAAATGAGTTTGACGAAGGGAAAGGAGAAAAGAAAAAGATTTAAATTCAGATACCTGGCCTCCTAATTATACGAGAGAAGAGTGCGCCTTGTTGAAATATTACTGAGAGAGAAGATATTTTTATATTTTTATTTATTTATTTATTTATTTATATATATTTTTTTCTCATTCCGTCTGAATCTGTCCGATAATTGTAAGACTCAGAGGAGAAGCTTGAATCCAATATGAAAAGTCTTTGGCATTCCTTAACACAACGATAAGATGCTGTTTCCATTCTGCTTTTATAAGTAGGTCTATCAGTCTATCCATCTTTAGATACATTTTCTTGCTTTCATTTGTCTCCCTAGTTTTTTGAGAATGTGTCAGTGTGAGAATATATATAAATACATAAGACCAAGAAAATCTGAAGCATAGATATTACAAAAGTATTAAGAATCTCATGACCCAAGGTAGGTATGATTTGGAAGAGAGAGAGAAAGTAGGACTGTTGGCCCTTCTTCAGGAGTAAGGCCGTCTTGCCTCTGAAGAGAGAGTTGCTTTTCGCTTGATTTTGGATGAGAATGAAGCAGAGTCATACCACAACTTGCTCAGCTGAGTATAGTCTCTTTCTTGCGTTTAATCTCCCACACTCTTGCTTTACGAAAAGTAAACTGTGTTGTATTATTTTGCAGCTTTGAATCACAAAAAGACAAAATGTGTTTTTTTTTTTTTTATTGATTATTTATTTATTTACACACAAAAGAATAAATTGAAGGTTGCAGTTAGGGAATTTAGAAAAGCATAAGACACAATACAAGTGAATGTTAGACCTCCTTTGCTAGAAGAGGGAAAGAGAGTGAACTTTCATAGACAGCCTCTCACCCCATCTCCACTTTGCATGGCAGTTGCAAGGTAACCCTCTTTGAGACAAGATTTAAACTTTTTAGAGTTGATGTTGCTTTCCTTCATCAATTTTTGATATTCACTGAATAGTTAATTGATGTAAATGCTTTCTCTTTTCTGTATTTCACGTTTGTTCTAGTACCCCTCCCCCCCTCATAAGATTTTTTATCCTTATTTCAAATATTAAGTGAAGGGAGAATTCTTATCAGGATGAAGTAGAGTGTTTGTATACTTGAAAGTAAGTGATTCATTACGAAGAAGTGAAAAGAGGTGAGAGAAAGAGAATGAAGTAGAGAAGGTGGGAGAGTGAATAGTATTCCCCCCCCCCAAAAAAAAAAAAAAAAAAAAAAAAAAACAACGTTCAAATGCGAAGATGTATTGGTTGTGTCAGTGTTTGTAAGTAAAGTAAATCATGGTTCGAGTTTAGGGTTTATGGCATAAATATAAGGAATAGAGATGGTGCAACTAAGGGTTGCCTTGATATGCTGTAAAAACTGCAGGCTTATGAAATAAAACTTCATTAGTTTAGGTCAAAGCTTTTTAAGAGAAAACTTTGAAAATAAATAAATAAAATGGCATTATAACAGTGATAGATCCCTGCAAACACAGTCATATTAATGGATATTAAAGGATAATGTGAGAGAGTTATCAAGTTTTGAGCACATTCTGAGACATCATAATTTGGTTTAATCAGAAGAGGAGTGTAATGTGGTGATGAAAACCATTATGAATCTAACTCTGGTAGGAAAGTGCTACTCTAATCAAAGTCATGCTTATCTCAGTGTTAAACTATGTTGTTTAGTGTTTAGAATGATATCATGTTTATATTTGCTTTTCTAATCTTCAAGCAGGTTGACATAAGAATTCAGTAAAATCAGTGATGAGGTAATGCTTGGTAAAGAGTGATAGATATATTCTCACTTGGAACCGTATCACAAAAAAAAGATCTTTCATATTTCAAGGTTGTTCCTTAGGAAGTGAAACTGTTCAGTGACAGAGTTGAACAGATGGTAACCCCAATGATTGTGGAACCACATTGGCCCCGTCAGCCATTGCTTCTGTACTCTTTCATATTTTAGTAGGTTGTATGCTGTAGGAATGGCACCAAGTAGAATAACAAAGAGAAAGTGTAGAGAGACTAATTCACAAGTCACTGAATACAAGACTGTAGATTTCTCCCGTAGGAATGTTTCACCAATTCCCCCTGAATGAGGGAGCAGCCCTTTGCAGCTTCCTTGCTCCTGGAAAGACTCATGAGCATCTAAATCTAGTTAATGTATGTCATTGATCCATCAGTCAGTGTGATAAGTCTTCGGTGAGTCTTACTTGATGAGGGTCGGTGGATGGTCACTTGCGAAACGGAAAGGATTCAAGCGTTTACACACATCAGGGGAATGTATGACATGCTGTGCACTCGTCGCAATCTGCTTTTGTACTCCATTGAAGCTCGTACCCTCTTTTTATGATTTCTGTGTTGTGTAAACACGACATTTTGCTATGATTACTGTATTGTTCACTCTCTTTGATGTTGCAGATTTATATCAGCAATTGCAAAAACTCATTATTTTGTACATAATGATTTGGTTTTACTTTTCTATATTTTTTCCATTTTGAATGTTCTTCATAATCCTCCACCGACACTCAACTATGTAGCCTTAACAGTTGATTAGCATGCCCCCACATTATGTGGCACAGCCAGCAGTTATGATCTAAAGGTCTCCTCACTAGGCTGTATTTTTTTCTTCTCTACAACCAGGAATGGGAAAATCATACTGCCGTGGCATTGCATTAGAATCATGACTGCTGATTGTATCACATAACTCTCTGACACTCTGACATTATTGTTGTTCCGCAGTTGTATCTACAGGAGCTCAACAAACAACGTGAAATGCTCTACACTCTTGAGCTGGTATGTCCTTCCACCCTCAGGTCGCACTGATTGAAGACCGAGTGTTTCTAAACGTGTTCGGTGTTTCTTATTGAAGGATATTTAAAAGAAATTTACATCTATTTTTGGCTTTTTAAGTTGTGTAAAGTCATTGCAAATTTTCTTTAGGAAGTGTGGCAAGTTTATGCAACAATTTTCAAAATCAAAGATGTTTTGATACTAGAAAGTATCTATAAAGCACATACTGATATTTGAATAATAATTTTGTCAAAATGAATTTATACTTGAAAGAACTTTAATCACCATTTAAGCTCTATTTTATTAAGATCTTGTCTCCAGATCTCATATTTATCAAGCTGGAATATTCAGTTCAGAATGGAGACAAATCCCATAAATGTTCTTAAACGATCTGCTATCCTCAGACCACCAAAGTTTGAAACACTCGCCACTTGATCGGTGCGCCTGTATTCCCCCTCACCAACCTTACTGTGTGTGTCCCCAAAACCCCACTTGTCACAAAAGTTATTGTATTGTGAAACTATTGCTGCTTTTTTTTCTCTTGTCTGTACTGCATGAACTCGTAGATGCATTTATCATTTTTCTTACTTCATTTGTTATTACTCTTTTTTTTTTTTTATATGTATATACGTTATTTATTAGATGCATGAAGTACCTCGCCTAGAAACTAAGGATTGTGAATGTGTATTAGAAGTGAAAGTGAAGAGACTACTGCCTGAACCTCTCGGAAAAAGAATGTGATCTGTGGTTGATAGGCCCGGGAAGTGCTGCTGTCTTGCTTATTGTCTGTTATTGAACTTAAAAAAAAAAGAAGAGAAAAAAGAATAATTTGTCATTTTTGCATTTTGAGTTGACTTCAGAGGGATGACTGATGCAGATTTTATCCCTTAAGTACAAGAGAGTGAATTTGCCTATAATAATCATTTAGAGAATAGATATTGTTAAACATCCTTCCTTTAATGAATATTTTAACTTAGGTTAATGTCCAAGATTCATGATAGATTGGTATACTGAACTTGTTTACATTTACTCAAATGCTCACAATAAGTAATATGATTTAGTAGATTAGAAAGAATTATTGTAGGTAATTGTAATAAGAGAATGCAGAGAGGCATATTCTTAATCCAAAGAACCAAATGCGAATAATTAGGCTAAACCAGAATAAGTCCTTGATAGCATTTCCCAGGCACTTGTGAAACTGTTCATTGTTACGTTGTTTTGTGTAACCTAATGCATTCCTGCTTGCTTCCTGCCCTTTAGATCCCATTATTGTCTTGCTCCTTCATGTAATGTTGACGAGTGAGAGATTATTTTTTCCCTTGAAGATGAGCAATGAGCAGGTAAGTTCGCACTTCGTAGCTTTGCATGATGTAATGCTTGTTGTGCTCTGTGCGCGTGGCCAGTTGTAGGTGGTTGACTGCCAGTGTGTGGTTGTTTGTAGCGGAAGAGAGATTGATTAAGACAGACACTGATTGCTGTTTTCATTGGGGTTGATGTCCATTACACCCTTTTCACTTGATTTGGCCAAGGACATGTCTGCAGTCAGCTGTAATGGGAAAGAGAGCTTAGGATGTATTTGTTAAATTATGAGTTGGAATGGGATTTGTGCTTGTGACTTCTCACTTCCTTCCTTGTTTTGGATGATTGGTTTCAAGAGAAGGATGAACGGCAAGACAAAATTGGAGACAAGTCCCCCTTTTTTTTTTCCTTTTTTGCTTTTGAAGATGGACTAATTCATCACAGACGGCTCAGTGGTTATCCTAATCAATCCTCTCACAAGTTTTTCATCCAGCACAGGTGCTTGCATGCATTACCTAGGGATTTGTTAATGATAACTAATGTGTAACTTGGTAATGTATTGCAGTTAATAGCTTCCTAGATTCTTTGTTATTTGTATGATGTAGTAGTTATTTTGTGTACATGCTTGAACTAACAGAAAACAGAAAGAGGTTTATAAACTGGTACTTAGTTTTTGACTAATATATTTATACTTGTAATTTTTCCTTGAAGGCAGAGGATAAATCAGATTTAATGGAGGTTTTCAAGCTGTCAGAAGAGCATGGTAATGAAGTTTCTCTTAACATAATAAACTGTACTTTCTTCTATGATTATTGTTCACTCCTGGTTTGTTTGGTTTAGCATTTTCAGGTTGTTCAGAGCAAAATTGGAAATGTATGGAGATTGTTCTCTCTTGTTTCAAAAATCAGATTGCAAAAGCTTCTACCAGGGGGATACATGGTGTGTATTGAAGCTGGACAATATTCACTTTCCTGATCTGTTTCCCTGTAGTTTCAGAAGTTCATGGTAGTGAGTTCCCTTAGAGCTAAAGCCAGTGACTGAAAGAAAATAAAAGGCATGAATTAAGACTTGCTAGTAAATGGATTATTTGCCATTCAATGTGACATCCTGGTAAGAGAGAGAGAAAAAAAATTGTAGGATGTAAAAATGTAAAAATTAATCATAGCTGTACCATGCTCTTCACTTTGCACTCGAGCCAGAAATGGAAAAGTTCCAGTAGATATTTAGAATTTTTTGAAAGCATTAGATTCATCACTAAGTTTATTGGGGGGATAGTAACATTTCAGTCTGACATTGAGATTGTAAAACCCGCAGATAATATTCCAACAAGGCTCAGTTCTCTGCGTTTTAGTTATGTATGTGAAATGTGATTTTTCTTCTTTTTTTTTGCGGTGTTTGTAAGAATATTTCCATCTTTTAGGGGAGGAAATTTTGTATCTTTATTTTTATTAAACGGTTTTACTTGTTATTGGAAGGCAATCATTTTCTTTACATTTCTTTTCTCTCCTTACCTTCTCCGTGACCAGGAGCGGGAGAGGAGGAGATACCATGGAGTTCTAGTGCGCGCCATTGAAGCGAGGAAAAGATACGAGGAGAGAGAAAGACGGAGAGAGGAGATGAAGGAAGAGAAAAGGGCAACCAGAGAAAGGTAGGAGATGCTGATGACTTTGATGATTGGGCGTTGGAGAGGAAGTTGATGGAAGGAAGGGGAGAAGGGGAAGTTGGGGCTGAGGAGTGTGTTAGGGAGAGCTGTCCAGGAAAGGAAAAGGGACAAAAGGAACTAGAAGAAAAATCTGTTTGAATTTTAGATTTCATGATTTTAAGAGTCGGTTAAGTCACTGAAAATGTAAATGGTTTGCGATGAATAAGACGTCTTTTTGTCAGATAAGCAATTCCTATCCCAGCTTTCCAAGGTGGTATAGACAAGCCTGTTCCTCCATTGCAGAAAACGCGAGGAGCGCTTGCAGGCGCGGGAGATCCACCAGCTCATGAAGGAGGTGAAGGAGGACATGGAACTAACGGACCACACTGACCTGCCCGAGATCTCCCGTCTCGATGGCCTCAGACTGCCCCCAGAGGCATTCGGAAACATCCTCATGGTTTTTGAGTTCCTGCACAATTTCGGGGAAACCTTAGGGTTCGGTAGGTGTTGTCATCATTCCTTTTTTAAGTTTAGTTTGTTCATCTTTTTTTCTTTCTTTCTTTTCTTTCTTTTTCTCTCAAGTGTGGTTGTTCTTTGGCTTTGGTATTTAAGATTTTCCCTCTCTGTCTTATCTGTAGTGCAGAATTGTTGTTTCGTTAAGTTCATTTTTATAATGTTGAGAAGATTTTAATAAATTTAAATGGAGGTACAGATGAGTGGGTTTATACTCATGTTATAGGACTAAGAAAAAACTTGTATTAGTGTAGGATATCAACTTTATTAGGAGTGAGTTTAGTGTGTTGTTTAAACATTAAATCTTTTTATCCTTATTCCAGACATGGAGTCACTACCATCAATTCAGAGCTTGCAGATGGCTCTCCTGAATGATAATGAAAGCGAGGAGGAGCTCTTGAGCGTACTGTCTCACTTGCTTGTATGTGCCATTGAAGATCCAGGAATTCCGTCTGCACAGCGCCATACCACCATCTTGGGCCAGACCCTAAACAGAGCTGACATCACGCATGCCAACATTTCTGAAATCTTGAGAGTTTACCTAAATGCCAATGCCACAGGCGAGGTGAGTTTGCTGGGGTCTTAATGGGCAGTTGGGAGAAGGGCCTTTGCCAATGGCTTTTCTAATAATATCTTATAGTTATTTTGAGGTCAAGTACTTTATATACTATAATGGGTATGTTTTAAAATTTTTACTCATATTTCATCTTCATCTTCTTTCCCACAGCTTCAAGGAATAGATATTTCCTTCTCTTTTGCAATATTGATATTTAGCCAACAAGGAATGAGCATTTTTCTCACTCTTTGCAGGTTCGCATCATTCATGGCCTCCTGGGCACAGAGAAGGAGCGTCGCGAAAACCCCAAAAAGGCCCAGGAATGGGATGCAAAACTGGCGGAGATGGATGCTTACAAGATGTCCCAGTGGCTGATGCACCTGCCCTTCCTCGCCCTCAATCCGACGCAGAAAAGTGAGATTGTGGCCTATGTGTGCAATGAGCTCCTGCAGAACAAGGCTGTCGTGCGGCAGATTGAAGAGTCGCTCGATAGACACAACGGCCTCAAGACGGAGAAGTGGAAGCTGGACGCCAGGATTAGAAAGTGAGTTTGGGAATGGCAGTGCTAATATGTATCCTGTCTGGAAATTTTTTCTTCTTCATGGTTGACATTGATATAAAAAGACGGGAATTTGTCACGTGACCTGTGCCGAATAGTGCTTTTATGTGAATTGTAAATCATTGAAGGTTGTCTAAATCTTTCTTTACTTCCAGACCTTGAATTTGTAATTGTATTTTCTTTGTAACTTTCAATTTTCTTTTTTTTTTTTCTTTCCTCAAAGGGAACCACTACATTTCCTCTCCCCAGAAGTCAGATGAAAACGTTTACTCAAAGTGACTCTGTTGTATCTATGCATTTACATTATAAGAAATCTCTTTCCCCTTAGACTGCGTAGGAGTGTTGCTCGCAAGAGAATCTACAACGCGGCCATGAGGTCCATGATGGAGCACAGAGGAGAGGACTCGAACATGTCCAACATCTCGGGCATCTCATCCTGCCAGGGAGAACAGGAGAAAGGAGAGAAGAAGGATAAAGAGGAGGACAAGATGAAGGAGGAGGAGGAAGAGGAAGAGGAAGAGGAGAATGAAAGTGGCAATGAGAGTGACAACATGGAGGAGATTCCAGATGAGGTGTGTGACAGCGAATTGGTGTGACTGTGTGGCATTATTTGCTGTTTTGGTTTTGCACTGTTTTAGTTGGATTTATACTAAATATAAATCATAACTCCTACTGGTGTGGTTGAGACAAAGCCAGAAATATCTTTATTATTATTAATTTAATTCTACCAGTATGGATTTTCTGGCATTTGGTTTTGATATCACTTTGAGACTGTATGCTGTGATGAAGTGTGTTGTGTGTGTGTGTGTCCTGCATTTAGTGTTCTGGAGATTGTAGGACTGTTCTTCTCTGTAAACTTGATGGAAGGAACATCGACCTGACACTGACAACACTGTATACCTTAAATCTTACTACAATCTTAGAATTCATAAATGAGATGTTAACTTACAAATAAAGGGTCCCAATTAGACTGATAGATATTAGTTTGTGTTGTAGAGCTCCAACCACAATAGTTTTAGAAAGTTCTAAATAGAGGATAAAGAATAACAAATCTTGGAAGATGATTTTTGGTAGTTTTGAAATGGGATTGTGCTCTATTGAAGTACTCTGATCATTAGAAAAAAGCTAAGGGTTAGATGATAAGACTTCAGTTAAGGACAGAGTGTTGTATTCTCTAATTGTTAGAATGAGCTAGGTGCAGCTGATAATATGCTGATTACTGATGCCAGATGATCATGATTATTTGGTATTATTTAGACAAATTAATTGATAAATGAGGTTCTCTTGTTCTCATTCTTTACCCAATGCCACCAGGAAAATGTGACTTTCACTGTAGTATTATTTTGTGAAATGTATCTACACATAGATGGTTCTTTAAGTGCTCAGCCACCAAGGAGTAGTGTACCCTTACCTGATTTTCCCCTCGTGTATTTTTGAAAAACTTTTTCTTTTTTCTGGTGTTATTAATATCGATGGTTTTATTATTGATTATTACAGTTATTAACAACACTAAGAGCAATATAAGATAAGATATAATATTTCCAAAGATCAAGGAAAAGGGAAAACAGTGGAGGTAGGTCGGGCTATTGGTTGACTCACTGGTGGATAAGCACTTGTGGAGCCACCTGTGGGTAAAGAGATTTGATCAACTAAATTTGTTGCAAGTATGGCATTTCCGTACGTGGCGTCCCAGGTGGCATCTTGCTAAGGTCTTTCCCTTTTACCTATATTTTCTTCTTATTCATTGCTTACGTTTCCCCCCCCCCCTCCCCCATCTTCCTTCCTCTTCTTTCTGTTTTTTGTCTTCTACATTGCTTTATTTCCATGCTCACCACACACACACACACGCATACGCACACGCACACGCACACGCACACGCACACACACATGCACATGCACACGCACACGCACACGCACACGCACACGCACACGCACACGCACACGCACACGCACATGCACATGCACATGCACATGCACATGCACATGCACATGCACATGCACATGCACATATATATATATATATATATATATATATATATATATATATATATATATATATATATATATATATATATATATATATATATATATATATTTATATATATATATTTATTTATTTTTATATATATATATATATATAATAGATATATATATATATATATATATATATATATATATATATATATATATATATATGTATATATATATATAATTTACATTAGTGCTTCCTCTTTCTGTATCTCCTATTTTGCTTTTCCATGTTCCTTGCTTTCCTACAAGACCCCTTACTCTTTCTACTCTTCCCCCCCTCCTCCCTCTTCCTCCCCCATTCCCCACCATCTCCTCCATCCCCCACCTCCTCCCCCAGCCCCCCACCTCCTCCCCTATCCCCCCTCCTCCCTCCAGAGACAGGGACCCATCCCACCTCCCCCCCACCCCCCCTCCTCCCTCCAGAGACAGGGACCCATCCCAGCCCACCTCCTCCCCCATCCCCCCTCCTCCCCCATCCCCCCTCCTCCCCCAGAGACAGGGACCCATCCCAGCCCACCCCAGTCAGCCCCCATCAATTCGTACCTCCTTTTTCTCCCCTTCGTAGGAGGATGACAAACACCTCAATGCGGATGATGCGTCCAAGACCCTAGAGCTCCTCCAGCGTCAGATGAACCAGGTGCGGCAGGAGCTCTTTGACACGGCCCAGCAGGTGCGAGGCTTCAACTGTGGTCAAGATAGGTTCCAGGTGAGTGGGTTGTGCGTTCAGAGGTATTTTGTTTTTATTTTTATTTTTTCTGTTATTGTGATTATTTTTGAGGTGATGGGTTTACGTGCTGTGCTTACAATTTGTTTTTTTTTGTGTGATGTGCATTTATTTATAAGCATAGAGTGTGATTGTTATTTATTTATGTATTTTTTCTGTGAAGGGATTTTGGATGTGTGACAGATGTTTTCTCTTTGCTGATTGGGTGGTTAGAGGCACCAACATCCTTGTTTATCTTAATTTGCATTTAATTAAAATACATTTCAAAAGTTTATACATCATGTATGTTTATAAGAGACAAATTTGAAATCCTATTGTCATCAGTGTCTAGATTTTCTCATTCATATTTTGATATGAACTTATGAAGGTGTTATAGTGTGACAACCTCACAATTTTAATTATTTTCCATCTTAGCGGACGATGTGGGTGTTACCTCATGCCGGAGGTCCCTTCCTAGAAGGCCTGTCGTCATGCGACTACACCGGAAGAGAACATTTCCCCGTCTCGGTTCCCCCAGCGGGTGGGAAGGTCGGCTACACCCTAGAGGAGATAACGGAGAAGCTAAAGGAGGACCAAATCAAGAAGGAAAAAATCAAGGAGGAGCGGAAGAGCGAGGTCAAGGAGGAGCCAGTTGTAAAGGAGGAGCAGATGGAAGTGGTAAAGACGGAGAGTGAGGTGAAGAAGGAGGCGGGTGAGGAAGTGTGTGTGGGAAGTGTAGAGAAGGAAGAAGTGGATGTGAAACCACCTCTAAATGGCCAGGTGAAGGAAGAGGATGATTTCGAAGTGCCTGATATTCCAAAACGAACAGAAAAGTGTAAAGAAGAAATTGAAAAACTTGAGGAGACAAAGAGTGATAACCTGAATGGTGTGAATGAATCCAAAGCCAACGGAAACACGACCAGTGAAGTGTATTCATCACTGATCAATGCTGGACTTAATCCCTACATGGTCAATGGCCTGAAGGAGGGCAATCCCTCAGGAAGCAGTGAAGGTATTGACCAGAACCTTTTAGCGACAGGGCTCGGCCTCGTTCCTGGGCAGTACCTGAGACCTGAGCATGTTGCCCAGCGGGAGAAGTTGAGCTTCAGCCTACTGCCACGCATACCCTGTGATGTCTCGTCCCTAGAAGCACTGCCAGCCAACCAGACTCCCCAGGCCACCCCTAGAGGATCACCTCGGGAGGCCTCGCCCTTTTCAAGGTACAGCAGGCCGCAAAGCCCTGCTGTAGGAGTCTCCCAGAATTCAGGCAGTACTCCAGGCCCACAGAACACCCCATTAGGGACAAACACCCCTGGAGTACCCAGCACTCCAGTGGCAATGAGCACCCCAGGAACCATGACCACGCCGGGGTCTGTGAGTACCCCCATCTGTATGAACGCCACTCAGGGAAGTGTGTGCAGTACCCCAGGAACTCTGAGCAACTCTACAGTGTCGGGGACGCCCGTGTCATCAAGCATGCCAGGGAGTGTCCAGTGCATGTCCCATCGTGAATTGCTTGAGAGATTACACCAGTCAGCTGAGGCTCTGCCTGTCCCAGATGGTCAGTTGCAATTTGTAACAAAAATGGGTTCGTTTCAGCTGATGTCATGTGTTATTTCCTTCCATTCATTCTATGAAATAACACTGTATTTACTCCTAAGAAATGTCAGAACTGCAAGATAGTATGCACTTGTAATATATTTTTGCATGTGTCAATTAGTGAATGATTTCTTTCTTTAAACATCAACAGAGTACAAAACCGGATGGTGGCACGTGACCGATGTGGAGCAGTTGCGTGAGATGATTGGGGCATTGAACGAGAGAGGCGTGAGGGAACGAGAACTAAAGCGCTTTATTGAAAAGAATTTCACCATAGTGAAAAATGCCCTCGCAAAAGTAAGTGTATATACTCATTATTAGTCTGTGTATTTACCTACATGAATTACATTAGGCATTCAGTTCCATAAGCTGTAGGAAGTGAAAGGCAGTAAAAGCATTGGCCACTCTCAGTATGAAGTGCCTGTTTAACCTCCTTGTTTAGAGATGAGAGACATGATCACATATTTGAATATATGTACTTATATAAGTATTTCTTATATATGTATAGTGTCTTGAGGAGTTATGAGTCCCTATGATTTTGCATCTGAAAGAACTCATTGTTCTTAGGTAGGGCTTACAGTTGTTGAGCATTAAACACGTAAAACAAACAAAAACTGTAGACTTTATAGCAGCGTAAAAGTTAGCTGAAAGGAGCCTGGACTCCTCCCATCCTCCCGTCATAAGCAGTTTTTGATTTTGTGACATATACTTACCTTTCATTGTTTGTCTGAGTGTCGTAATCCTTTCACATAGCGGACACACAAAAACAGACTGGCTCAGGTGACCCCTGTGAGTAAATAAGAGAATCATTATTAACAAAAAAAAAAAAAAAAAAAAAAAAAGAAAGAAAAAGAGAAAAAATACACCGATCCCATTTTTCGTCAGTGTTCGTGGCTTTCTTAAATCTTCTCTAGTTCTTGCATCTCGCCTTAAAGTTGCATCGATGCACCTCAGTGGCGGAGTTGAAGTCC
Source organism: Penaeus monodon (assembly GCF_015228065.2). NCBI lineage: Eukaryota > Metazoa > Arthropoda > Malacostraca > Decapoda > Penaeidae > Penaeus > Penaeus monodon. The sequence continues at coordinate 31,388,647 of NC_051426.1, forward strand.
TCGGGGCATGGTAGTCAAATCCTGATAATTGAGCTGAGGCTTGGGCTCCGATCCCCTTGGGAGATTTCTTGGATAAAAGGATCATTTGTCTTTCATCTAGAGAAAGAAAAAAAAAGAAAAAAAGAGAGAGAGAGAGAGAGAGAGACAGAAAAAGAGAGGTCCCTCCATTGCACAGCTAGACCACCTCTTGTTAATATTTTCTGTTTGTTTATTGTACATAGGATTTTGAATTATTATTTTGTATACAACTGAATTTTTATAAATTTAATTAAGTCTATCCATGTGGCTTTGCTTACATGTGAGGACCATTTTCTGTCTCTTGATTTCATATTGTTTCACCTGAGATAAATCACTGTTAAGAGGAAGGCACATACTGATTGTGCTCTTTGTTATTTTTATTGCTTTTCATAATCTTTACATTGTTATAAATGTTTTTTTTTCAACTATTATTATTATCATTGGTAGTATTACTAGTAGTTTCCATATATCCAAGAAATCCCCTCCCCACTCCCCCCTGCCCCCTCCTCCAACCCTCTTCAGGGAAACGATTGCTAGAATGACGGATTCTTTTTGACTTTGAGAGGTTTTCTGGTAACAAGCATGAACCTTACCATGTGTGAGTAGTTGACCATATTATGGTTTGTGGAATGCCCGTCAAATGTGTCTTTGAAGAAGAAATTAATGATGTTCGGACACACCAAAAGCTTAACAGTGATAATTGCAACTGCAGTGATTCATTAGAATATACTTATTTGTATATCTTATTTGATTATTTCAATTCTGCAATATTGTTTTTCTTCTGATATTGATTTCAAGAAGTATGAAGAAAGTAAATTTTTTACCATTGCTTTTTAGAAAGGAAAAAAATTATTAACTTGGCCACAGAGGCAGATTCACAGAATCTGAGAAATCCTCCGCCTGCAACTTAAACACTCGAGCTCTCCTTAAGAACTTAAGAGATAGATTACCAAAGAGACGAAGAGAGAGATGAAGAGAGAATGGAAATTCAGTGGTTCGGATGATATGGGCCTCCCCGATAAGCACTTCACAGTATCATGTCACGAACTCTTCAACTTGCTTTTTGAGCCTCTGTTGCAGCATATTCATGGAATGTGATCTTTTTTTTTTTTTTTGTCTTTTCTTTTCCTTTCTTTACGTTTCTTTTTTCTTTTTCTTTGGCAACTAGTATCCACTCTTGCTTCTTTTTCTCTGTGAATTCTAGCAGGATTTGAACAGTCCGCCTTTCTGATGCGGCTTCGGAAGGGGGTGCTAGGGCCGGCCCTCGTCCTGGATTGCCGGACCAAATGAAAAATTTTTGGGGTGATTGTTGGGGAAACGAATCACTGGGTTTAACTTTCTTTTTATATTCTTTTTCTGTTTTTTTTATTTATTTTTTCCAAACATTGTTAATATTATTTTATTTTTGTTTTATTAATTATTTTTATTATTATTATTATTATTATTGTTATTGTTATTTTTTTGTTATTGTTTTTTATTTTATTATTTTTGTTTTTATTATTTTGTTGTTGTTGTTGTTGTTATTATTATTTTATTATTATTATTATTATTATTTTTATTATTATTATTATTATTATTATTATTATTATTACTATTTCTATTACTACTACTATTATTATTACCATTGTTCTTGTTTATTTTTATAATTATTATGGTTATTATTTTGTATTATGGTAAAATGGAAATAAAGTTGAAGTGGCCAACCATGCGGGGAGCACTCACAAGGGGACGGCAAAGCGCATCAGAAAGGAGGACGTTCAAGGCTTTAGAGTTAGTGTGAATGTAACTAGAAGCGAGTCCTAGAGCAGCGACCTTGATGTTGTCTAGATGAGACGTGAGTCAGTATGTTGATTTCATCTTAGACTTATGGGACTCTGTTTGTTTGAGTTCATTTGAGTTTGTTTTGTTTATTTATATGTTTAAATATATATATATATATATATATATATATATATATATATATATATATATATATATATATATATATAGTTTTTTTTTTTTAAGTATCTCTTGTAAAATAATATTTGCTGTTTTTTTTTTTTTTTTTTTCTTTTTTCTTTTCTTTGCTTTATGTTCTGTTATTGAGACTGTTCATTTAGTTTGTGGTATTTACGCAAGATTTATGATTTGAGGGAAAGTCTGTCTTCATTTTGATTATTATTTACCTATTCTGCATTAGGCAGCAATATAGTCCATTGTTGCTTGAGTTGGCAGAAAGTATAGTCTGTACAGGAATTCTCTGCACAAGCATAGATTAAAAAGCATTCTTACAGCATTGTAAAAGCATTCAAATAGATTCACAGACCTCTCAGTGTTGGCAGCTCTTCTTGGTAGTCACACTATAAGTCGCTTTGTGTTCTAGTGCCGTCTGGGCTAGAGACCGAGACCTTTTTTTCTACTGAATGTTGTTCCGTTAGACACTTGCTGGTCACCGTTTGGGGGCTTTTGTCTTTAAGGATTTGAAAAGGATGTCACTTTGCATTCTAGATCAGATTTCATTTTGATATTAGCCTGAGATGTATATATATATATATATATATATATATATATATATATATATATATATATATATATATATATATAGATGTGTGTGTGTGTGTGTGTGTGTGTGTGTGTGTGTGTGTGTGTGTGTGTGTGTGTGTGTGTGTGTGTGTGTGTGTGTGTGTGTGTGAGAGAGAGAGAGAGAGAGAGGGAGTGAGTGAGTGAGTGTGAATGGTTAGTTATGTATGTATATCTATAATTAAGTAATCATAATTATAGGTACTATTAATATTTGTGTGTTATAAAAGGGAAAGAGAAAAAGTAAAGAGAATTCAAAGCTTTCCATCTCTGCTGATCCTAAGAATGACTTTCCTTCCTCACGAACCACTCTCACAAAGCCTAATCCTATCTCTTGTTACTTTCTGCGGTGGCAGATCGACCCAGAGACGGTGACCCTAGAGCCTGATGCTGAGGAGGACGAGAAGGTTTTCTTTGACGAGTATGGAACCCCAGTGGCCGATGAACCTGCACACTGGTCGCAAGAGATTGCACTCAAGGTGGATCTTCTTGTGCTGGATACTGTTTATGCGATGGAGGAGAAGATCACTAATGCATCTATGCAGAATAAGGTGCGAAACTCGGTGTGTGCAAATTTTTTTTTTTTTTTTACGTATTCCCCCCCCCCCCCTTTTTCTATTTATATATATATATTTTTTTTACTTAGTTTTTTCCTTCCTTGTTTCTTTTCTATGTTATTATTTCCTTTTTTTTTTTCTTTGTATCATTTTTCCTCCTTTCTCAGCATTATCCATCTTTTTCTTCTTTTTTTTACAAAAGAGGATAAGAAGTTCCCTTGAATGACAGATATCTGTTTATATGGAAAATATTGTCATTCAGAGCATATAATGGACTTTCTTGGGTCTTCGTCAACACCTTTTAAAAATTTCAGAGTTGGCGTCTGGGTGAAAATGGAGAAAAGCACATGGGTGAATTTCGCGCGTCTTGCCTCTCTCCTGTAGACGAGAACGACGCGCGTCTGAACCCCATCCACGTGGGACGAGAGAGACTCCTGGCGCTCGAGGAGGGCATTGAAAGAAGATACCTCAAGCCACCTCTAGGTATATGGACTGTTGGCTGCTGAGGAGTCTGTTCTTTTCATTTATCTCCGGCAGCTTTCCTTTCTTCTCTTTGTGATCATTCTTTGCATTTTTATTAAGACGTATACAATTGTGCAATTTTCAAAGAGTTCTTTGGAAATATGTCGTTTGAGCTCTCCAGGCAGTGTAAAGAATCCAAATTTTAAGTGGCACCACATCTAATGTGATTGTGAAGGATGTTTATTTATAAAGCATTAGTAAGAATCCCTTTAAACACCTGGAATACAATTGACTGATATCCTATCAAGCTATTTACCCCAAACCTTCTTAAAATGTTCAGGAATACCAGTGAACCCAAAGAACGAAACCACATCGGAGACCAAGGAGTCTCCGAAGGGCCTGCAGGTGTGGCGGGAGGCAGTGGCCAAGTCCGAAACGGCTGCGCAACTAGCAATGTGCACCTATATGCTGGAGACAGCTGTTGCTTGGGACAAAAGCATAATGAAAGCTGTAAGTGTTTGCAGGTTAGAGTTAGAACTTGCATATTTGCAGAAGTAGTGATCGGGTTTTAGGGAAATATATGAATATTTTTTTCCTTGATGGGAGTGAAGTTCCTACATATGTTATGATAACTTGGAAAGCTAAATCTGTATAATGGTATTGCTCACATATAATCACCTAATAATTACATGTAATTAACAAATATTTACATGTAATTAACAAATGTTTACTACATGTAATTAATAAATATTTATGTGTAATTAACACATGTTTACCTAAAAATTACAAATGTTTGTCTGTAATTAAGAAAAATTTACCTTTGATTGCCAAATGTTTGCCTGCAGTAGTTTTATTGTTCTTTTCTTTTTCTCCCTCCAGTACTGCCAATTCTGCCACAGTGGAGATCACGAGGAGAAGCTGCTGCTCTGCGACGGCTGCGACAAGGGCTACCACACACACTGCTTTAAACCACCAATGAATAACATTCCTGAGGGTGACTGGTGCGTACTGCATCTGTTGGTCGGAAGTCCCTTGGCTCAGAATGGATTTCCTTTTGTGTGTGTGTGTGTGTGTGTGTGTGTGTGTGTGTGTGTGTGTGTGTGTGTGTGTGTGTGTGTGTGTGTGTGTGTGTGTGTTAATTTTTAGTATTGAAGAAATGCCTCTTGATGTACATATTAAAAGTAGCTTTGAAACTGGGAATAATTTTCAGCTGTCAGTATTTTGCAAACAGGGAAAAATGAGACTAGCAAGTGTATGTCTGTACCATAGTGTGTGTATGTACTTATGATGCTTTCTTGCAGGTACTGTTATGAATGTGTCAACAAATTTAGTGATAGTTCGCAACGGCACTGCCTGGTGTGTGGCGGGACGGAGGGCCGGACACTTGTCCACTGCTCGGTCTGTCCAAGAGCTTATCACACCACCTGTATCACTCCTAACCTTTCTAAGGTAAGTGTCCTTTGGCCTGTCATGAGGTTGTACTGCTGAACTAAAAGTAAACTTGTATCCTTGGGTTTTATAACAGTGTTTGTACAAGATGTAAATTGACAATAAGTACACGACAAAACACGAGAGCAGCTGACCCTCTGGTTGTCGTAACAGGTACCTCGCAACAAGTGGGTGTGTCCGGCCTGCACCAGCAAGAGTCCCCGAGGGAGAAGAGGCCGCGCGAAGAAAGTGAGTGAGAGCAACACCCAGGGGGCGGCCAACAATAGTACCACGCCCTTGGACGTTTCGCAAGACGGCATTGATGAGGCTCAGCCCTCAACCCCGGTCTCGTCAAGCAAAAAGGAGAGAGCCAACAAGAAGGTACGGAAAAGCTAGATGCATTGCCCGGGTTATATTGTGTAATCTAATATTCATGTTTCAAATGCAGACATGATGCTCTTTTTGTTCTTGGTAATAAGAACATAATCTGGCCTGTGAATGTAAACCATGTTTAACCCTTTGATGTCAGGTGGTCTGTAGGGCTAACCACATTCTTTGATGCCTTGTATGTTTTTTACCCAATTACATTTTCATTTCATTTATTGTTTTAATGAATTCATAAACACCTGCTAGAAATCTCTCAGTATCATAGACTGGTGATTTCTGGCAATGTCCAGCCGCTGAGCGTGGGAGTCCGCTACACGTAGTGGAACTTCCCGCCAGGCGTATAGCTATGCCCTGCAGACCACACGGTTTGTTATGATGGC
>NC_051426.1:31399437-31415334 GCF_015228065.2 Penaeus monodon
TTTTAAGAAAAATTACACAATATACCCCGGGAAATGCATATAGCTTTTCCGTACCTTCTTGTTGGCTCTCTCCTTTTTGCTTGACGAGACCGGGGGTGAGGGCGGCCTCATCAATGCCGTCTTGAGAAAACGTCCAAAGGGCGGGCGTACTATGTTGGCGCCCTGGGGTGTTGCTCTCACTACTTTCTTAGCGCGCCTCTTCTCCCTCGGGGGACTTTTGCTGGTGCAGGACGACGGACACAACCACTTGGTTGCTGACGGTACCTGTGACGACAACCAGAGGGTCAGCTATGCTCCGTGTTTTGTGGTGTACTTATTGTCAATTACATCTTGTACAAACACTGTTTTATAAAACCAACGGATACAGTTTACATTTGTGCAGCAGTACAACCTATGACAGGCCCAAGGACACTTACCTTAGAAAGGTTAGGAGTGGATACAGGTGGTGTGATACGCGCTTGGGACAGAAGGAGTGGGACAACGTGGTCGGCCCTCAGTCCCGCAACAAACCAGGAGTGCCGTTGCGAACTATCACTAAATTTGTTGGGACACATTAATAACATACCTCGCAAGAAAGCATATAAGTACATACACACACTATTGTACAGACATACACTTGCTAGTCCATCTTTTCCCTGTTTGCAAAATACTGAGAGCTGAAAAATTATATCCCGTTTTCAAAAGCTACTTTTAATTATGTACTCAAGGGATTCTTCAATACTAAAAATTAAACACACACACACACACACACACACACACACACCACACCACACACAAACACACACACACACACACACACACACAAACAACACACAAAAGGAAATCCATTCTGAGCCAAGGGATTCCGACAACAGATGCAGTAGCACCAGTCACCCTCAGGAACTGGTATTCATTGGTGGTTTAAAGCAGTGTGTGTGGTAGCACCTTGTCGCAGCCGCGCAGGCAGCAGCTTACTCCTCGTGATCTCCACTGTGGCAGAATTGGCAGTTACTGGAGGGAGAAAAAAGAAAAGACAATAAAAACTACTGCAGGCAAACATTGGCAATTCAAAGGTAAATTTCTTAATTAAAACAAACATTTGTAATTTTAGGTAAACATGTGTTAATTACCATAAATATTTACTTAATTACATGTAGTTAAAAATTGTTAATTACATGTAAATATTGTTAATTACATGTAATTAATTAGGTGGATATATGTGAGCAATACCATTATACAGATTTAGCTTTCCACGTTATCCATAACATATGTAGACACTTCACTCCCATCAAGGAAAAAAAATATTCAGTATTTCCTAAAACCCGACACACTTCTGCAATATGCAAGTTCCCAACTCTAACCTGCAAACACTTACAGTTTAATTATGCTTTTGTCCCAAGGGCAACAGTGTCTCAAGCAATAGGTGCACATGCTAGTTGCGCACGCCGTTCGGAATGCCACTGCCTACACGCCACACCGCCAGGCCCTTCGGAGACTCCTGGGTCTCACGGATGTGGTTTCGTTCTTTGGGTTCACTGGTTATTCATGTAACATTTTAAGAAGGTTTGGGGTAATAGCTTTGATAGGATATCAGTCAATTGTTATTCAAAGGTGTTTAAAGGGATTTGACTAATGCTTTATTAAATTACACCATCCTCCAATCAACATTAGCTGTGGTGCCACTTAAAATTTGGATCTTTACCACTGCCTGGAGAGCTCAAACGACATATTTCAAAGAACTCTTTGAAAAATTGCACAATGTATACGTCTTAATAAAAATGCAAAGAATGATCACAAAGAGAGAAAGGAAAGCTGAACCGGAGAAAATGAAAGAACAGAAATCCTCAGCAGCCAACCAGTCATCAGACTTAGAGGTGGCTTGAGGTATCTTCTTTCAAATGGCCCTTTCCCCCTCGAGCCAAGGAGTCTCTGGTCCCCACGTGGATGGGGTTCAGACGCCGCGTCGGTCTCGTCTACAGGAGAGAGGCCAAGACCGCGCGAATTCACTCCCCCATGTGCTTGTACCATCTTTCACCCAGACGCCAACTCTGAAATTTTTAAAAGGTGTTGACCGTAAAGACCCAAGATAAGTCCATTATATGCTCTGGAAATGACAATATTTTCCATATAAAACAGATATCTCGTCATTCAAGGGCAGCCTTTTTATCCTATTTTGTAAAAAAAAAACGAGAAAAAAGATGGATAATGCTGAGAAAGGAGAGAAGCAGAAGATATAAAGAAAAAAAAAAAAGGAAAAATAATAACATAGAACAGAAACAAGGAAGGAAAAACTAAGTAAAAACAATATACTTATATATAATAGAAAAAAGGGGGGGGGGGGAATACGTAAAAAAAAAAAAAAAAAATATGCCACACACTGAGTTGCACCTTATTCTGCATAGGATGCATTATTGATACTTTCTCCTCCATCGCATAAACAGTATCAGCACAAAAAGCCCCCCCTCCCCAAAATTTTTGGGGGGTTTTTTAAAAAATTTTTTTTCCCCCCCCCAAAAAAAAAAACCCCCCCCCCCCGGGGTTTTTTTTTTTTCCCCCGCCCCCCTTTTTTTTAATTTTTTTTTTAAAAACCCCCGGTTTTTCCCCTTTACCGAAGAAAAAAAACCCCAAAAATTTTTCCCCCCATTTTTTTTCCTTCCTTTTTTAAAAAAAAAAAGAAAAAAAAAGGGGGGGTTTTTTTTTTAAACAAAAAAAGGGGGGGAAAAATTAAAAAAAAAAAAAAAAAAAAAAAAAAAAAAAAAAAAAATTTAAAAATTTGAAAAAAAACAAAAAAAAAAAAAAATTTTAAAAAAAAAATAATTTAAAAAAAAAAAAAAAAGGGGGGGGGTCGAAAAAAAAAAAAAAAAAAAAATTTTTTAAACCCCCAAAAGTTTTTTTTTTTCCCGCCCATTTTTTTTGAAAAGATTCCCCAAATTTTGGTTTTTTTTTTTTTTTCCAAAAAAAAAAAAAAAACCCCCCGGTTTCCCCCCATTTAAAGGCCCCAAAAACCTTTTTCCCGAATTGCAAGGAAAAAAGGGCAAAGGGGTTTTTTTTAAAACCCCCCGTAAAAAGCCCTTTTTTCCCCAAAAGAAAAGGCCCCAGGGAAAAAAGGGGGGTTTTTTTTTTTCCCCCCCCCCCCAAAAAAAAAAAAAAAAAAAAAAACCCCCCCCTTTTTTTTTTTGGGGGGAAAAAAGGAAAAACCCCCAAATTTTGGGTTTTTTCCCCAAAAAATTTTTTTTAACCCCCTTTTAACTTTTTTTCTTTTTTCCCCCTTTTTTTAAACACCAAAAAAAAAAAAACCCCCCAAAAAAAACCCCCCAAAAAAACCCCAAAAAACCAACCCCCAAACCCCCCAAACCTCCCCTCTCTCCTCTCTCCTTTTTTCCCCCCACAAACCCCAAACCAAAAACCCACAACCCACCCCCCCCAAAACCCCCCAAACACCCCAACAACAAAAACCCAAACACAACAACACCCACACCCCCACCCCCCCCCCCCACCAAAATTTTTATTTTTAATTTTTAAAAATATAATAATAATTTTAAATATTTATTAAAAATATTAAAATTATTAAAATAATTTTTAATTTATTTTAAAAATATTATATTACTCGGGGGCAAATTTTATCAAAATGAAATCTGACCCCCTTAGAATGCAAAGTGAAAAACCCCTTTTTTCAAACCCCAAAAAAAGACAAAAAGCCCCCAAAAAACGGTGGAAACCCCAGCAAAGTTTTTCCCCCTAACAAAAAACATTTCAGAAAAAAAAAAAAAAAAAAGGTCTTTGGGGGCCCCCCTCCCGGGGCCCGGATAAAAAAAAAAACAAAAAAACCCGATTTTAAATGGGGGGAACCCCAAAACCAAAAAAAAAAGGGGGTTTTCCCAAAAAACTGGAGAGGGGTCCTTTTTAAAACCCCTTTTTTGAATGCCCTTTTTTTAAAAATGCTTTTAAAAATTTTGTTTTTTTTTTTAAAACTTTGTTTTTTGGGGGAAAAAATTTTTTCCCCTTTAAAACAGCTAAATTTTTTTTTTTTCCCAAACTTCCAAGCAAAAATGGCCCCTAAAAATTGGTTTTGCCTAAGGGGAAATAGGTTAAATTATAAAAAAAAATGAAGAAAAAATTTTTTTCCCCCCCCCAAAAAATCAAAAAAATCTTCTTTAAAATACCCAAAAACCCTTAAAAAAAAAAACAGTCCCCCCCCCCCCCCCCCCTAAAAAAAAAAACAAAAAAAGAAAAAAAAGGAAAAAAAAAAAAAAAAAAAAAAAAAAAAAAAAAAAAAAATTTTTTTTTTTAAAAAAGGGGGATAATTTTAAAAAAAAAAAAAAAAAATTAATATTTTAATATTAAATTTTTTTTATTTTTAATTAAAATTATATTTTTTATTAAATATATTATAAAATAAAATTAAATATTTTTAAAAAAAAACATAAAAAAAATAAAAAAAAAACCCAAAAAAGCCCAAATTGAACTCAAAAAAAAACAGGGGGGCCCCCCCCCAAAAAAAGCCCCTAAGATGAAAATAAAAAACATACCTGACCCCACGCCCTCATCTAACCCCCAAATAAAGGGGTCGCTGCTCTAGGAACCCCCCCGCTTTTTGGGTTTTTACATTTCACCCAAAAACCTCAAAAAAGCCTTGAACCCCCCCCCCCCCTTTTTTTTTTCCCTTTTTTGCCTTTTCCCCCTTGGGGGATGCCCCCCCCATTTTTTTTTTTCCCCCCTTTTTCAACCTTTTTAATTTTCCAAAATTTTTTCCCCAAAATTAAAAAAAAAACCTTTTTAAATAATTTTTAAAAATAAAAAAAAAAAAAACAATGGTAATAATTAAAAGTAGAAAAGAAAAAAAAAAAAAAATTTTTAAAAAAAAAAATAAAAATTAATAAAAAAAAATAATAAAAAAAAAAAAAAAAATTAATTTAAAAAAAAATAATTTTAAAATAAAAAAAACCCCCCCCCCCCCCCCCCCCCCAAAACAAAAATTTAATAATAATTAAAAATAATAGTAATAATAAAAAAAAAAACAATAACAATAACAAAAAAAAACCCAATTTAAAATTAAATTAAATTAATTAAAAAAAATTTTTAATTTTAATAAAAAAATAAAAATAATAAAATTTTTTAAACAAATGGGGGAAAAAATTTAAAAAAAAAAAAAATAAAAAAAAAGCAAAAAAAGTAAAATATAAAAAAAAAAATTTTTAAAGAACCCCAGTTTTCCTTTTTTCCCAAAAAAAAAAAAACCCCCCCAAGGAAAAATTTTTTTTCAGTGGGGGTTCCCCCCCCCCCGGCAACCCCCCGGGGAAAGGGGGGGGGGGGGGGCCCCCCCCTAGCCCCCCCCCCCCCCAAAAAAAAAACCCCGCATCAAAAAAGGGGCGGAAATTTTTTTTCAAAACCCCGGGCAAAAAAAAATTTCCACAGGAGAAAAAAAAAAAAAGGGGAAAAAGGGGAAATTACTATTTTTGCCAAAAAAAAAAGAAAAAAAAAAAAAAAAAAAACCCCTTAAAAAAAAAAAAAAAAAAAAAGACAAAAAAAAAAAAAAAAAAAAAAATTCCCCCTTTTAAAATTTTTGAAAAAAAAAAAAAAAGGGCCCAAAAAAAAGCAATTTTTTGAAAAAGTTTTTTTTTTTTTTAAAAATTTTACGGGGGAAAAAGTGGTTTTTAGGGGGGGGACCCCCCCCCTTTTCACCCCCAAAAACCACTGAAAATTTTTCCATTTTCCTTTTTTCCCATCTTCCCCTCCTTTTTTTTCCCCTTTTTGGTTTTAATTCCTTTTTTAATTTTTTCTTAAGGAAAAGGGGCTCGAGTTTTTTTTTTTTTAAAGGTTGAGGCGGAGGAAAATTTTTTTTTTTTGTTTTTTCCTGGGGGAAAATTTTGGGGCCCCCCTTGTGGCCAAGTTTAAAAAATTTTTTTTTTTTTTTTTTTTTTTTTTTTAAAAAAAGCCAATGGTAAAAAAAAAAAAAATTTTTACTTTTTTTCCCCTAAATTTTTTTTGGGAAAAAAAAAAAAATAAAAGAAAAAAAACAAAAAATTGGGGAAATTGAAAATCCCCAAAATTTAAAAAATATACAAAAATTAAAAATTATTTCCCCAAAATAAATTAACTGCAGTTGAAATTTTCCTTTTTTTTTTAAGTTTTTTTGGGGGGGTCCCCCCCCCAAACACCCTTAAATTTTTTTTTCCCCTTCCCCCAAAAACCCCCATTTTTTTGGGAGGGGGGCCCCATTCCCCAACCCCCAAAAAATTGGTCCAAAAATTTTCCCTCCCCACCTTTGGTAAAATTTTTTCAATCCCTTTTTTTTTCCAAAAAAAAAACCTCTAAAAAAGTCAAAAAAAAAAATCCCCGTCATTCTAGCAATTTTTTTTTCCCCCGGGGAAGAGGGTTGGAGGAAGGGGGCAGGGGGGAGGGGGGGGGGGGGGTTTTTTTTCTTTGGAAATAATGGGAAAAAAATTAAATTTACTAAACCCAATGATAAATATTAAAATTTTTTTGAAAAAAAAAAAAAAACTTTTTTTAAAAACAAAAGGGGGTTAAAATTTTATAAAAAAAGCAAAAAAAAAATAACAAAGAGAAAAAAATCAGTATGTGCCCCCTTTTCCCCTTTTAAAACATGTTTTTTTCTCAGGTAAAAAAAAAATTTAAAAAAAAAATCAAAAAAACAAGAAAAAATGGCCCCCCCCCCCCCCAACAAAAAAGCAAAGCCCCCCCAAAATGGATAAAATTTTAAAAAATTTTTAAAAAAAAAAAAAAAAAATTCATTTTTTTTTTATACAAAAAAAAAAAAAATAATCTTTTTTTAAAAAAAAATTCCCCCCAGTACATAAACAAAAACAGAAAAAATATAACAAAGGGGTGGGCCCCCCTACCCCTTTTCCCCTTTTGGGGAGGGGACCTTTTCTTTTTTTTTTTCCCCCTCTTTTTCCCCCCCTTTTCCCCCCTCTTTTTTTTTTTTTTTTTTTTCCCTTTTTTTTTTTTTTTTTTTCTTAGATGAAAAAGGAAAATTTTCCCCTTTTTTTACCCCCAAGAAAAATTTCCCCCCAAAAAGGGGGATGGAAGGGCCCAAAAAAGCCCTAAAAGCCCCAAAATTATCAGGAATTTTTTTTTTTTTACCATGCCCCGGGGGACTTTCAAAAAACCCCCGCCATTTTGGGGTTGCATCGTTTTGCAATTTTAAGGCGAAAAAATGCAAAAAAAAATTTTAGAAAAAAGAAATTTTTTAAAAAAAAGCCCACAAAAAACCATTTGAGAAAAAATGGGGGATGGGTTTTGGGGAAAATTTTTTTTTTTTTTTTTTTTTTTTTTTTTTTTTTTTTTTTTTTTTTTTTTTTTTTTTAAAATTTTTTTTTTTTTTTTTTTTTCCATGAAAGGAATTTTTTTTTCCCGAAAATTTTTTTTTTTTTAAAAATTTTCCCCCCCCCCAAAAAAGGGGAAAAAAAAAAAAAAAATAAAAAATTCAAATTTTGGGGAAAAAATTTTTGGGTCCCGGTTTTTTTTTTAAAACCTTTAAAATTAACCGTTAAAAATTTTTTTTTTTTTTTTTTTTTTAAATTTTCCCAAAAAACCCCTTAACCTAAAAAATTTGGGCCTTTAACTTTTTTAAAAAATTTAATTAGTTAAACAATATTAATATAACAAAAACCCTTTTAAAATTTAAATGGGAAAAATTTTAAAAGGAAAAATTAATAAGGTTCCAATTTTTTAATATTTTTTTAAAAGCAAAGGAAAAAACCCTGCCAATTTTTTTTTCCCCTTTTTTTTAAAAAACCCTTAATGTTTTATTCCAATTCTTTAGGGAAAAAAATTTTTCCAAATGGGTATAATTTTTAAAAAAAATTTTTTTTTTTTTTCCCCCTTTTTTTCCTTAAAAAAGTTCCCTTTAAATCCTTTTTCCCTAAACCCTTTTGTTTCCCAATTCCCAACCTCCCCCTTTTTTTTCCCCCCTTTTCCCCCCCCAAAAAAGGCCCTTTTTTTTCCCCCCCAAAAAGGGTTTTTTTTTAAAAACGTTTTTTTTAAAAGGAAAAAATTTTTTCCCCTTAAAAAAAAAATTTTTTTTTTTCCAAAATTTGAATTTTAAAATTTTCGGGTTTTTTAAAAGGTTTTTTTTAGTTTTAAAAAAAAAAAATTATAAAAAAATGGAAGGGAAAAAACCCCAAGGGGAAAAAATCCCTGAAAAAAAAAAAACCCTTTTTTTTTCCCAAAAACCAGAAAAACCGGCCCCCTGGCCCCCACCTTCAAAAAAAATTTTAATTTTTTTTCCCTTTGTTTTTTCCAAGGGGGGCCCCCTTGAGTTTTCGGGGGTTTTTGGGGGGCCCAGGTGGGGGCCCCCCCTTTTTTTTTCCCGGGGGGCCAAATTCCGGGGGGGGTTTTTCCCCGGGGGGGGTTTTTTCCCCCCCCAAGGGGGTTTGGGGGGGCCTCCCTTTCCGGGGTGGGTTTTAATTCCTGGGGGTGTTTTTTTGGGAAAGGGGGGGTTTTTTTTTTTTTGGGGGGCTGGGGGGGTTTCCCTTCCCGAGTTTCTGGGGCTGGGGCCTGGGGGGGGGGGCCGGTTTTTTTAGGGGGGCCCGGGGGGGGGGGGAAAAATTTGGTGGGGGCTTTAGGGGCAGGAACCCGGGGGCAATGGGGGGGTCCCCCCAAAACCTTTCCCCCCAACGCGGGGCCCAAGAAATTTTTCCCCGGGGAAGGGCCCGGTTAACCCCGGGGCCCCCCCGGAAAAAGCCTTTGCTTAATTTTCGGGGTTCTTCCTTCACCCCTTGGGGGGTTCCCCTTTGCTTCATTTGTTTCCCCAAAATTTATTTTTTAGGGGGGTTTAAAAAGTTTTAATTCCCTTTTTTTTTGTTTTTGGGGTTTGGGCCCTTTTCTTTTTTATTTTTTTTTTTTTACCTTTCTTTTTTTTTTTCTTTTGTTTTCAAAATTTTTTGGAAATTCCCCCCTTTTTCCCCCCCCCGTTTTTTTTTCCTCCCCCTTCCTTCCTTTTCCTTACCACTTTTTCCCCCCCAACCCCCACTTTTCCCCCAACCCGCCCTCCTTTCTTCCACCTAAACTCCATTTCCTCTTTAACCCAACTTCCTCTTTGCTCCCCCCCTTTCCCCAAAAACTGGTTTTCCCTCCCCTTGACCTCGCTTTTTCCGCTCCTTCCGATTTTTTTCCTTCTTGATTTTTTTTTCCCCCCCTCCTTTTAGTTTTTTTTCTTCCGTTTATCCCTTCCTCTGGGGTGAAAAGCCGGGCCCCCTTCCCACCCGCTGGGGGAACCGAGGACGGGGAAAATGTTTTTCTCTTTTTTCCTTTGTAAGTTCGGGGGCATAAACGGGGGACAGGCCCTTTCTAGGAAGGGAACCCCCTTTTTGAGGGTAAAAAAAAACAACCCCCACATCCGTCCGTTTTAAATTGGAAAAATTAATTTTAAAAATTGTGAGGTTTTTTTCCAAAACTAATAAAACACCTTTTAAAAGTTCCCATCCCCCCAAAAAATTTTTTTTTGGGAAAAAAAAAAAAAAAACTTTGACATGATTTTTGGGTTTTTTCCAAATTTTTGTCTCTTTTAAAAAAAAACATACTTTGGGTTGTATAAAAAAAACTTTTTTAAAAAAAATGTTTTTTAATTAAATGCAAAAAATTTTAAAAAAAAGGAATTGTTTGGGTGCCTCTAAACCCCAACCCAAATCCAAAAAATAAAAAGAAAAAAAAAACTTTCCACCAACCAAAATAAAAATCCCCTTCAAGAAAAAAAAAAAATAAATAAAAATTTAAAAAACAAATAAAACACTCTTTGCTTATAAAATAAAAATTTTTTTCACAACCCCCCAACAAAAAAAAAAAAAAAAAACAAAATTCCCTCCCCAAACCCAAAAAAAAAAACCCACAACCTCCAAAAAAAAAAAAAAAAAAAAAAAAAAACGGGGAAAAAAAAAAATAAAAAAAAAAAAAAACCCAAAAAAAATACTCTGAAAACGCCAAAAAACCCAAAACTCAAACCTGGAAAAACCTTTTCTTGGGAACAAAATTTTGAAAAAAAAAGCCCTCGCCAACCTGCTGGGCCCGTGTTAAAAAAAGGGAGCTTTCCTGCCCCCAACAACCCGGGTTTCACCCTTGAAGCCTAAAAAAGGGAAAGGCTTTAGGGTCTTGGAAACGCAAATAAAAATCCGCATTTTGGAGGGTGTTTTTATTTTTTCCCTTCCTAGGGGAAGGGAGAAAAACAAAAGGGGAGGTTACGAATTGGAAAAGGGGGGTTTGGGGGGTTTGGGGTTTGGGGGATGGGGTTCCCTTGGTCCTCCTTGGGGGGGAGGGAGGGGAAGGGATGGGGGGAGGAGGGGGAGGGGGGGGAGGGGGAGGTGGGGGGGGCTGGGGGGGATGGGTTCCCCCTGCCCCCCTTCTGGAGGGAGGAGGGGGGGGTTTAGAGGAGAGGGGGAAAAATGGGGGAGGAGTGGGCTTGATTGGGTTTTTCCCCCCCCTGTTTCTTTCTGGAGGGGGAAGGGGGGGATTGGGGGGGGAGGTTTGGAGGGGTCCCCCCCTGTCCCCCTTTTTGGAGGAGAGGGGGTTAGGGGGGGGGGGTGGGGGGGGCTGGGGGGAATGGGGAGGGAAGATGTGTGGAAGGGGGGAAAGGGAAAAGGGGGAAAGGGAAAGGTGGGGGAAGAGTAGAAAGAGTTAAGGGGTCTTGTAGGAAAAAAGGCAAAAGGAAACATGGGAAAAGCCAAAAAAATAGGAAGATTACAGAAAAAGGGAAAGCCATAAATTTTAAAAAATTTTAATTATAATTTAAATACCATTATATAATATATTTTAAATTATATATATATATAATTATATATAATATATTTTTAATATATATATAAATAAACCCTAATTTTTTACCCTTATCTATCTTTTTTATTAATCTATTATGGTTTTTTTAGTGTATTTTTTTAAATAATACATTATATTTTTGTTTTGGTAATATAAATTATTAAATAATAATATTATATAAAATTTTATATTTATTTTATATAATTTATATAATTATATATATTAAAATTTATATTAATATATATAAATTAAAAAAAAAATAAAAAAAAAATTATTTTTAAAATTTTAAAAAAAATTTAATATAATTTAAAATATATATTTATATATTATATTAAAAAATTATATATTATTTTATATTATATATTTATATAAAATAATTATAATATTATATATTATTTAAATATTAGTTGGTATTTTATTACTTTATATTTTTTTTTTTTTGTGTGTGTGGTGTTTGTTGTGTGTTTTTTTTTTTTTATATATATATTAATAATTTTTAATATAATTTAATATATATAATAAAAATTTTATAATTTATATATATTATTATTATAAAAATATTAATATATATATAAAAATTAATTTGGGCCAATGTTTGCAATGTTGCATGTGCAATGTTGGGGCAATGTTTGCAATGTTGCAATGTGGCATTTTTGGGGATGTGCGTTTTGCGTGTTGCGTGTGGCGGTGGGTGCGTGGGGCCCGTGGTGCGTTTGTGCGTTGTGGCGTGTTTTGGGGCCCATGTGGCCATGTTGTTGGTTGGGGGGGCGTTTTGCGGTGTTGGCGGGGTTGGTGGGGCGTAATGCCGTGGTTTGTGTTTGTGGTTGGGGGTGAGCAAAAAAAAAATAAAGCAATGTAAAGAAAAGACAAAAAAAAAAAAAAAAAGGAAAAAAAGGAAAAAGATGGGGGGGTTTTTTTGGGGGGGGGGAAAAGGTAAGCAAATGAATAAGAAGAAAAATTTTAGGTAAAAAGGGAAAAAAAAACCTTTAGAAAAAGTTTTGGGGGCCCCCCCCCCCCTGGGAAAAACCGGGCCACGTACGGGGAAAAAATGCCATTTTTTTTGGGAAAAAAAAAAAAAAAAATTTTAGGATCAAAATCCCCTTTACCCACAGGTGGCTCCCCCCCAAGTTGCCTTTTTATTCCCAAAACCAGTTGGGATCCCCAACCAATAAAAAAGGCCCGACCTACCTCCCATTTTTTTTTTTTTCCCTTTTTTTCCTTTGATTTTTGGGGAAAATTTTAAAATATTTTATCCTTATATTTTTGCTCTTAGGGTTTTTTTTAAATACAAAATAACCCCAAATAATAAAAACCCCATCAAATTTTAAAATAAAAAACCCAGAAAAAAAAAAAAAAATTTTTTTTTTTTTTTTTTAAAAAAAAACACGGGGGGGGAAAAAAATCCGGGGTAAGGGTAACACATTTCCCCCTTGGTCCTTTCAAAACTTTAAAGCCCAAAATCTATTTTGGGTAAGATTACATTTCACAAAAAAAAATTTATTAAAAAAAACCAAATTTTTTTTTGGTGGCATTGGGTTTAAAAGAATGAGAAACAAAAAAGGAAAACCCAAATTTTTAAATTCTTTTTTAAAAATTTGGGTCTAAAAAAAACCAAAAAAAAACCATGATAAAATTCTTTGGAATCATTTAATAAACCCAATATTACCCATTTTGCAACCTTAAGCCAATTAAACCCTAAATTAGAGAATACAACACTCTGTCCTTTTAAACTGAAAGTCTTTAAAATAAAATCTAAACCCTTAGTTTTTTTTTTTAAATGAAATTCAGAATTTTACTTCAATAGAACAACCATTCCCCAATTTAAAAAAAAAAAAACTAAAAAAATCCCATTTTTTCCCCCCCCCAAGATTTTTTTTTTAATCCTTTTATCCTTCCTTTTAGAAACTTTTCTAAAACAAATTGTGGGGGTTGGAACCCCTTCCTAAAAAAAAAAAAAAAAAAAAAACTTAATAATCTTATCAGTCAAAATTTTGGACCTTTTTTTTAGTTTTTAAAACAAACTTATTTTATGAATTCTAAGAATTTTTAGTAAAAAATTTTTAAAGTATACAGGGGGTTTTTTAGTTCCCCAGGTCCCCCCGTTTGGTTTTTTTTTCCTTCCATCCAAGGGTTTTTTAAAAAAAAAAAAAAAAAAAAAAAAACCAGTCCAAACCCCCCCAAATCTCCAAGAAACAAAAAATGGGGGGGGGGAAAACCCCCCCCCCAAACCCCAAAAAAAAACACACCCCAAACCGGGCAAACAGTCCTCAAAGGGTGATATAAAAAAAAAAAACCAAAAATGGGCCAAAAAAAAAAACCCCCATACTGTAGAATTAAAAATAAATTAAAAATTTAAAAAGTTTTTTTTTTCTGGCTTTTGTTTTCAAAAAACCCACAGAAAAGGAAAGTTTAATGATTTTTTTTTATTTTATATAAAATCCCAAAAACTAAAAAAAAAGTTGGGCAAAAACCAAAAAACCCCCAATAATTTGCCAAAACCAGTCACCCACACCAATTCGCTTTCCCACCACCAACCTTAAATCGGGGGAATCTCTCCATTTTTTTTTCACTTTCCCCCCATTGCCCACTTTTTCATTTTTTTCCTTTCTTCCTTTTCTCCTTCCTTCCTCCTCCTTTCCTTCATCTTGGGGCCCCTCCTTTTATCCTTTTTCCTTTCTCCCCTTTTTCCTTTTCCCCCTGGAAAGGAGGGAAATTCCCCGAGGTTTGGAAAATGTTCGGGGGTTCCCTTTCTTTCCTTTTGGGGCCCCCATCATGGGGGCCCTTTTCCAAATGGGGGGCCCGCGTTGTTAAAGATTTCTTTGCGAAAGAACAAAAACATTCACGCCATCAAAGGGGGAAAGAAGATTTTTTCATTAATTTTAAAGGCAAAAAGTTTCAACCCGGGAGGTCACTTTTTGAGTAAAAACTTTTTTTTTTCAATCTGGACTTCTGGGGAGGAAAAATGTAAGTGGGTTCCCTTTGAAAAAAAAAAAAAAAAAAAAAAAAAAAAAAATTAAAAATTTAAAAAAAATTTTTAAAGAAAAAAAGGGGGAATTTTTTAAAAAAAAAGAAAAAAAAAAAAATTTTTAAAAAAAAAAAATTTAAAAAAAAACCCCCAAGTTTTACAAAAAAAAAAAGGGTTCTTTAAAATAAATTAAAAACCAAAATTTAAAAAAAAAAATTTCCAAAAGGCAATTAAAAATCCCCTTTTTCCCAAAACTAAAAATCCCTTTTTCTAAATTTCCCATTTTTTTCCCCCTTTGGGGGGGGTTTTCCAAATGGCCGCCCCATTTCCCTTTCCCAAAAAGGGGTTGGTTTTCGGGGCCTTCAAAGCCCCTTCTTAAACCCCTTTTTTTCGGAAGGAGGGGAAAAAAGGGGCCCGTTTCCCAAAAAAAAACCCCCAAACTTTTTTTAAAAATTTCCCTCCCCCAGTTTTTTTGGGAGGACCGGCTCCCTTGGGTTTTGGGGGGCCCCTTTTTTCCCCCTTTTTTTTTCCCCCTTTTTATGGGGTTTCCCCTTGAAAAGGGGGGGGGCCCCTTCCCTTTTGTTTAAAGGCAAAAAAAATAGGAAAAAATTTTTTGGGGGGAAAAATTTTTGAAAATTTAAAAAATTTTTGAAGGGAAAAAAAATTTTTTAAAAAAAAAAAAAAAAAAAAAAAAAAAAACCCTTTTAATAGTAATAAAAAATTTTAAATTTTGGACCCCCAAAAAAAAAAAAAAAAAAAAAAAAAATTTTTTTAAAAAAAAAACCCCATTGGCCAAAAAAAGGGGGGCCCCTTCCCCCCCAAACCCCCAAAAAAAAAAGGGGGCCCCCCCGCAAAAAAAAAACCTTCCCCCCTCCGCCCTTTGGGGGCCCTTTTTCATTTAGGAAAAAAAACTCTAAAAATTTTTCCCCAAAAAAGGGGTTTGGGCTGCTTTTTGTGGGTAAAAAGCCTTTTTGGGGGTTTGGGCCCCCAAGGTTTTTGGGGGGGTATGGCGCTTTTTGCAGACGGAAAATTTTTTCCGGGGGTTTTTTTTTTTTCGGCAACAAAACAAAAAATTTGGGGGGGACATTTACGCTCAAAAAAAAAACCCTCCTCCTCGTTTTTTTTTCATTTCCGGGGAGAAGCCAAATCTCAAGTTTCTGGGAATTTGGGGTTGGGGGGGGGGGGGGGAAAACCCCCATGTCGGGGGGAAATTAAGGAAAAAAAAGATTTTTAATTTTTAAAAAAAAAAAAAAAACCCGCCAAAAAAAAAACTCCCCTAAAAAAAAGTTGGATTTTTCCTCCCCAACTAAAAAAAAGTTTTTTTTTTTTTGCCCCCCCCAAAAAAAAACAGGGGAAGTAAAAAAAACCCATTTTTAAAATCTGTAACCTCCTTTTAAAAAAATTTTTTTTTTAAAAAAATTTTTTTTTCAAAATTAAAAAAAAAAAGAAAAAAAAAAAAAAAAAAAAAAAACCCCCTTTGCATTTTTCCCAGAAAAGGGGGGGGGGAAAAAGGGGGGAAAAAAAAATCTTAAAAAATTTCCCAAAAAAAGGGCCAAAAAAAGGGAAACAAAAAAAAAAAAAAAACCCTTGGAAAAAAAAAAAAGAAAAAAAGGGGAAAAGAAAAAAAAAAAAAAGATGGAAAAAAAAAAAAAACGCTTAAAAAAAAAAAAAAAAGGAAAAAAAAAAGAAAAAAAACCCCTACCAAAAACCCAAAGGGGTTTCCCCAAAAAATTTGTTCAAAAAAAAAAAAAAAAAAACCATTGGAGGATTTTTTTTTTCCGGGGAATGCCCCTTGGGGGGGGCAGTCAAAAGGGGCCCCATGGGGGAAGGGGGGAGAATCTCGGGCCGGGGCCCCCCTTTGGGGTTTTTCCGTTAGGTTTTTTCCCCCCTTTTTTTCACCTCCTTTTTTCATGAAGCTGGGGGGGGATTTTTCCCCGCGCCTTTTGAAAAAGGGGTCCTCGTTTTTTTTTTCCCCAAGGGGAGGAAAAAGGCCCTTTTTTTTTTAAAACCCCACCCTTGGAAAAAAGCGGGGGGGATTGGGGGGAAAAATTCTTTTTTTTTAAAAAAAAAAAAAAGGGACGTTCTTTTTTTTTTCCCCCCAAAAAAAAAACCCATTTTTTTTTTTTTTCAGTTTTTTAAAAAAACCGGGGGAACTCTTAAAAAAAAATTTCAAAAAAAAAAAT
>NC_051426.1:31415434-31417934 GCF_015228065.2 Penaeus monodon
CGTATGTGAGTGGCCGCTGTATCACATTCTTGCAGATAGGACCTGATAATGATAACGATGATGAATGATAAGCTGTTCCGCTGTTTCTTTCAGACGTTTCAAACTAAACTCGAAATGGTTTGAGATGACGTACATTCGAGAAGGCGTGTTCACAGAAAAAAAAAAAAAATAGTGAAGGGACCAGTTTGTCTTCAGAGGCGGGAGTGCGAATCGTGGAGTGACTGTTAACGAGGACTCTGGAGAGCAGACTTCGGACGCGGCCCAAAGTTCCCGTGCGTTTTTCAGGGCGAGTGAGAGTCGGGTATAGGCTCTATATTTTTCCTATTCCAAAGACCCAAGTGTTTTGAGTGAGAATGCATGAACAAAATATTAAAAAAGAGTTGAGTAGATATATATATGTCATGAGGTGTTTATGGCGGTGTAGATATACAGACTTTTTAAAAACTCATAATTATGGACAATTTTCCAATATAGAGCAGCTATATGCTTCTGCAGTGTATTGAAGTACAGTTTTTACTACTAAGGTCTGGTAGAGATTTTATATATGGCATTAAAGAAGTGCATAAGTGATCAAGCATTTTACATAAACCTTCCAATGAATATGTAAGATGTTAATGCTAATAGTTTAAAACATGTACAGAAAATTGGTTCACTATGAGAAAGCTTCTGTTTGAAGGCAATTACCAAGGAATGTGGAATCATTTTGTTTCAGTTTCTGTTTCAATGAATTTCATCACATCAATTATATGGTGACAGAAGTAGGGATTGTGAACAGGGAAGAAAAATACTGTGTTCTTTTGTTCTGATTCGGTTATTTCTGTTTATTTGGATAATAAGTGGCCTTTGTTAGTAGCAGTGCAGTCAACTTAGACAAAAAGGTTTGTCTAGCGTACAGTGGTGTCTGTGAATGTTACATTATGTTGAAATGTGTCTTTGTCCACTGTGAAAAACTAAAACTAACAAAAAGAATTAGTGCTTCAGTGGGATTTGTTTTGTAACTTACAGAATACCTCAGAAGAAGAAAAAAAATCACTTAAACACACACACACATACCAAAAGAAAAAGAAAAGGAAAGAGAAGAAAATCGAGCAAAGGAAACAGATGGTGAATTTAACGAGGGCCAAAAATGCTCCTGTGCACCTCTTCCGAGGCGCTGTCACTTGTACATGTAGCCTTTTTGCAAGTCTTGGCTGAATGAGTGAGGGAAGGAGTACTGTAATTCTTGTAATGTGGAAATGATTCCGTTATAGATTAAATAAATCCTTTGGTGCTTACGAAGACATGCCATTCCTTTACAACGGCATTTTTAAAGACTTTTTTTTATTCTTATTATGGTTATTATTATTATTATTATTTTTATAATTTTTTTTTTCTCTCTACAAATAAAGCTTAATCTAACCAAAGACAGTTTTATACATTATGTGCTTGCCATTTAATAACTGCACCAACAGAGCCATATTTGAAAGTTTCTAATGTTAAAATCTGTGCAGAAAAATCATAATGATAAATGTATTAATAATGGATGGCCTTTATTTTTGGCATATAGGTTAGTATCATTCAGGGATTTTTAACTTCCAAAAAGAAATATGGTCATTCAGAAAGTGCGCAACACAGCAGGTAAGATTTCCTTGTCATGTTGTTCAGGAAAAAAAGTGAATAACGACAGACAGCTTTGAATATAATTGCTAAACACAAGTTATCCAGGTCCAGTCCAGCTACTTTATAGATTATAAAACACATTAGTAAGACATGTAAAAAGAGAAAAAAGAAAAAGAAAAAAGGGGAAAAAAAGAAAACACAGAGCCCAGACGAGCACCATCTGCCTTATTCCAAGACTCCCGGGGCCGAATTCTTTGTGAATGTTGAGTTTGGAGGAAGAGACATTCAGCCCAAATTATTTTGAGTAAATGGCCAAACTGGAAGC
Source organism: Penaeus monodon (assembly GCF_015228065.2). NCBI lineage: Eukaryota > Metazoa > Arthropoda > Malacostraca > Decapoda > Penaeidae > Penaeus > Penaeus monodon. The sequence goes on from NC_051426.1 coordinate 31,417,359, forward strand.
TAGTGTTGTTACTTGGCATTTTAGCACGAATCTTCCTACATCCGTGTCCAATCATAGCCCTTTGGTGCATTATTATGTTAAAACGATGTAGTAATAATTTTATGACGTTTTGCAAATGGCCAAAGTATATTAGGATGGAGTGCTTCACAATGAGAACTAATGTCTTTATATGGTAGTCTTTGACTCTTCACCTTTTGTATGATATAAAGAAACTGTGTACACAAATCATTGTAGGCGAGAAATGGGAACGATTCAATGACTTTTGTTTGCAAATCACCAAAGTTTGTATTATTTTGGTACTGGCATGATTTGAATTTCCAAACTCTGCGCGATCTTGCTGCACACCATTGATAAGCATTTGGACGTGCTGTGAACATCGCCATCTTCAACCTCAAGGGTCGTCTTGGCTGGTGCGTGAAAATGACCCTTAAGTCACTGGTGCAAAAAGGCCCTTTCCCTAGTTTCTCATGGGTATGATTTGGCAGGGATAATATGTACATATGTGCTGTGTAGTAGCCAATGTAGAGATTAATATTTATTTACATGTAGAGTAGAGGCTATGCAGTGAATCTGGAA
>NC_051426.1:31422934-31425434 GCF_015228065.2 Penaeus monodon
GACCTCACTTTCACTTTCCCTTCCGGCCGCTTGGGTACATGGAAGGGCCAAGAGATGACTGCTCGTTTTTCCCATAATTTGATTGTTGTTGACACCTTGGGGATAACCGTAGCATTGTCACATTGCTCATTGGCGACACGTTCTATCGGCGCTAGAGCGGAGCTTGTAACGTGATTCTTATATAAATTTATCATTTTGAATATAGCGTTTGACTCTTCCACATATCATAGTGCACTGAGATGCCCGATGTTACCCAGGGTTGCGTATATCGCCTAATGGATCTATGCTTCGACGTTACGATAGTAGGTACAGTTAGTTATTCATTCGATCGGCAACTTCCAAGTCGGTGTGTCCCGTAGTTACCTCTGTTCCTTAATGTAGGGCTAAAGTTTAAGTTAGAATCATTATTCGTTTATTAATCACACCCTTCTCACCCTCTAGAAGTCGCTTGCATGTTCTGAATAAATCCCAAGCGATCGTGTGATTCGTGACAGCTAGATACCCATAAGGTATGTGACGAGGGCCCATCACAGATTCGCAGAATAGAGCGGATTATTTATATTTTTCCCGTCTTGTTTTAGTTCACTTCATTTCATTCGGCTTATTGGGTATAAGAACCCCCGTCGATGAAGTCTTACATAGTCTGCCATGCATAAATAACTAGACATGGCTACCTCGGCATTTCAGAATTTCTGACCCGGGTAGATTTGCTTGCGAAAAAGCATGCCAATGATTTTTCACCACTGTTCATTAGTGCGTATGTTCTGCCGCATATTATATGTTGAATTCAGTGTGGTAGTTATAATGATTTTGTATTAATTCCATTGCTAGTTTATTGCATTGTTGTTAAAATGAAGGTTAATCTCCATGCTTGTGATACATTCTCTGTATGAACTAACTCTCACCTTGAGACTCACCATCGCTCACACACACACACACACACACACACACACACACACACACACACACACACACACACACACACACACACACACACACACACACACACACACACACACACACACCACACACACACACACATACTCATCCACACAGAAGACACTGAAACCTTTTCATTAATAGGGTTTGTTGCTGTCGCGATTTTGCCAGTCGTGACGAGTTATATAATTTCTTATTTTACATACATTTCTTCTCTGTGTGACGACTGTGGTTCAAGTAAATCCTTGCGTTTTGCCGTTGTCGTTATCTACTCTTATGTCTATCAGAGACGGTTGGTAGTTCAAGCCAGATCCAAGCGATCGCTACTGACATCTCCCTCCCCTACTTTCTTCTTTATCTTTGTGAAAGTAAATACAAAACGAAAAAAAAAAAACGAAAATAAAGTAAAAATAACATTAAAAACTGCAAATTTATATAAATAACCGGCTAGGAGTACTTACTCTACATTACCTCCCCTCTGTTGCCTTTCTCTTTCTCTTACTATATTGGCCCTTACGTGTATAATCTGGTTCCCCGACCATACATACCAGTTAGACCGACGATATCCGACACGGCACCGAAGAATGACCCTGCTGCAGAAACGTTCACTTAGGATGCTGTCATTCTACACACACATATATATTTCTACATGTATTTACGCACACACACACACACACACAAACACATATATTTCTATACACACACACACACACACACACACACACACACACACACACACACACACACACACACACACATGTACGTAGTTTTTTTTTTTTTTTACAGTAGGTTCATGTTTGACCCGCCGTGGTCACAGCATGATACTTAAATGTAGTTTTCATGTTGTGATCATATTGGAGTGAGTATGTGGTAGGGTCCCCAGTTCCTTTCCATGGAGAGTGCCGGTGGTACCTTTTAGGTAATTATTCTCTCTATTTATCCGGGCTTGGGAACAGCACTGACTTGGGCTGGCTTGGCCACCCAGTGGCTAGGTAGGCAATCGAAGTGAAGTTCCTTGCCCAAGGGAACAACGCGCCAGCCGGTGACTCGAACCCTCGAACTCAGATTGCCGTCGTGCCAGTCTTGAGTCCGATGCTCGAACCACTCGGTCACTGCAGCCCTACATGGCCCACCAGCATGTGGACATGCCCTGGTTCTGTATCAACTTTTGCCCCTCACCCCACCTGGGGTCAATGGGTGGCTCAGGGGAGGAGGGCCTTACCAGTCCTCCTTCCCCAAGATATAAATCTAGCTCACAATTTCTTTTATAAATGGTAATGTTAGGGAGAGAGTTACTGACCCTCTTACCCAGCAAGTGAGGCGGGCTGTGGGTCCCGTTGGGAGGGAGCCTGTTGTGGCACAGGATGGGAATGAGAGTTACTCCTCCCACCTGTGCTCTGGTAGCTGCCAACCAAGTGTGAAGCCTGTGGGGCAAAACTCACGGGAACCTCGCAGGCAGATGTTGGGGGGCCCTACAGTCTGCCACCCCACTTTATATAGCATGGCGTTGGCAGAGGTGGTGTCTACCTGGAGAGACTGCCTGAGGCTTAACTTCAGGTGA
>NC_051426.1:31430434-31438689 GCF_015228065.2 Penaeus monodon
TCTAAGACAAAGTCGACCCTGAACAACGGAACCCCCACAAATGACAAAACGAGAAGACCACTTTTCAAAATCCCAATTGAGAATGCGAGGTTCGCGAATGTAAAATGCGTGAATGAAAATCATTCGTTTTTGAACGTGAACCCCTTTATCATCAAAAAAGTCCTTGATGGTCAAATGGACGGCGATTTTAATTTTGTCAAAAAATTGCGAGATGGAAGCCTCCTTGTTACAGTACAGTACAACTCCCAGATTAAGGATTTACTTAAGCTGACGCAAATTCATGATCTTCGAGTTAAAGTATTCCTATTGGCCCAAATACCTGTAAGGGAGTAATCTTTCACAGGGATTTGAGGACGATGGAAGAAAGTGAAATTCTTGGGAGCATGAAGGACCAAGACGTAGTGGACGTTCATTGTATGACCAACAAGGACGGGAATGTGCGAACGAAACCGGACTGTGTTTTTTGACCTTTGCTTTGAATAAAATCCCAGGGGTATGTCAACGTCGTTATGAACGTGTTCAAGTAAGCCCTTATGTCCAAAGCCAATGCATTGTAATAAAATGCCAAAAATTCGGACACCCCTCATTAAGATGTATTGATAAAGACTCAGGTAAATTTGTTTGCCGTAAATGTGCTGAAGCCCATGACACCATCACATGTACTAGCCAGATTTCCAAATGTGCTAATTGTGGAGGTCCCCATCAGTCAGGATCTGCTGAATGCAGCGTCCTGAAGGAGACTGAGACATTAGCATATATTAGAAAGCATCAAGTTAGTTCAAAATGAAGCTAAGAGGAAAGTGGAAAGTTTGACACACAAACCCGATATTCCTATGCTGAAGCAGTAACTAACATCACCCCTAGTGCAAGTAATGTCAGTCAACAGCTTGCAGCTAAGGATAAGGAAATTGCCGAACTGAAACAAACCGTTATAGAATTAAATGTTAAAGTTTATCAATTGACTAAATTGGTCGATCAAATGACTGCATCAACCCAGCATAAACATCATAAGGAGGATGATACTAAATCACAGTCCGGAGCGTACCACCCCGTCCGGGCTACTCCTGTGAGGACTTGGTCTGGCTCGCGATCGGCTTCTCGGGAGAGAAGCAGATCGCAATCTGTCAGTCGTCTCCCTCGCCAGGAGGTGCAGGGCATGGAGGCTTCTGTCTCCAAACCATCCCGAGAGAGGTCCCCGGGAAGCGAGGGAGAGGAGGCGCCTCCCTCTCATAAAATGAAAATAAAAACTGGTGGACAAGGCACTTCCGAACCCCATAACACATAATCTTCGCGTCGACCATTATACAATGGAACTGTCGAAGTCTTAGATCTTAAGTATTAACCTCGTCCTATGCTCCCGGTATTGTAGTTCTCCAAGAAACGCACTTAACACACCTCGTCTCTGACGAGGTCGTTTCGCTGAGGAACTACCATTTATGTCGGAAGGATCGAGAGGGTAGGGGTGGAGGCGAAGTCGCCATGTACATCCACCAGAGCCTCCCTTTCACTGAAGTGACTATTGATTCTATTTTGGAGTTTGTCTCATGCAAAGTAAAAATCAATAACACGCATCTGACTACATGTTCGGTTTATTGTCCCTCTGATCAAGTGGTAATTTATGATGAGCTTTTTGCTCTTCAGGATAGTCTGCCACAAAATAAAGTAATTTTAGGTGATTTTAATTCTTATCATACGTTATGGTGTTGATTAATGAGTCTGATTTAATCCTTCTGAACGAAGGCAGCCCGACGCGGGTGAACGATAATACCGGTAATTTGAGCTTTATTGACTTATCACTGGTCTCTTTATCGATAGCAGCCAAGTGCCTGCGGCACACCACTGACGACTTGTAGGGAAGCGATCATCTTCCTATTTTGATAAAATATTCATGCGACACAGTGAGAACGCCTTCAGCACCTAAATTTAACGTAAAAAGAGCAGACTGGGTCGCCTTCACAAAGAGCGTCAAGCTCGAACTTGTTGGAGAACTTTTGCAACTACAAAGAAGCAAGAGCTAGGGCTCGTAGAGTAATAAGACAAGCAAAAAGAGACTCCTGGCGGAGCTTTGTCTCTCCAATTAACAGCAATACAAAAACATCAGGGGTTTGGTCCACTGTTAATAAAATTAAGACACTTAATAAAATTAAGAAGAAAAAAACATCTTTCAGAATTAACATCACTGAAGAGGGTAACAATTTAGATTCACCTAGAGACATTGCTAATGCACTCGCCAGGCAGTTCTCTCATACAAGCAGCTTGGCAAATTACCATCCCGCCTTCTTGACCATCAAGGAAGCGACTGAGCTGCAACCAAGTCACTTTGCCACAAGAGATGACTTTGATTACAATAAAGATCTAGCAATGGATGAGCTTGTCCGAGCCCTAGAAGCCTGTAGAGGAACATCCCCAGGCCCCGATGAGATTCGATATGAGATGATAAAGCATCTTAATCATGATTCCATTATTAAGTTGCTAGGAGTGTACAATGAAATTTGGAAAAGCCACACTTTTCCAAACTCATGGCACTCAGGGCAAGGTCATCCACAGGGAAACGAGCAAGGTGCCCATATAGCATATAGCCCAGATTATGCATGCCAGTCTCAGTAGGCATCAGTTGGACACATAGTCCTGTCAACTGTAATCCATGATCCAGCAAAGAGACTTGTTACAAAAGGCATTAAGATAAGACTCCAAGGCACTCGAAAGCTTCCAGGTTTCTCTTCCATAGAGCAAAACTGGCAGTGTCAAGGCCTTGAAGACACATAGCTTGGTCCTTCTGCATAGCTACTGACATCTCCAAATGCTCTTGTTGATTGAGATCATGGCTTCTGCTGCCAGACCAATCTGACTACTGACTTCTTGGTCTGATGGCCCAGAGATATGGACTACGCTAAATGCATCACAAATTGCTACCAGTGATTTTAGAAACTCAGATAGCATAGCAACATCGTCGGTTAAGTCAAGGTCTGAGACCTTGATATTGCCCAGTGTTGCTCCACACTGACTTTGGATAGTATCTCTGGTCCTTATCCAGTCCATGCAGGTGTTGAAAAGTGTTGATGCAAGGACAGAGGCCTGCCTCACCCCTGAATTAACAGGGAAGAAGTTTGACAGGCCCCCCTGCACTTTACAACGTTTTCAGAACCAGTATATAGTTTTACTATTAGGCCAATAATCCATGTTAGAATTCCCCCAAATCTCAAAATCTAACATGGCAATTTTCAGTGCACCGAATCAAAAGCCTTCTTGAGGTTGATGTAGGCTGTGAGCAACCCAAGACTGAACTCATGACAGCATTCTACAATGACTCAAAGCGCTAGCCTACAGTCTATTGTGGACTTCCCATGGATGAATCCACACTTCTCCGGTCTCTGGTACCTTTGCATGTGGTCGCAGATCTGTTTCAGAAGAATGTGGGCAAAACTTTGCTTGGTATGCTGAGCAGTGTGATGCCACGGTAGTTGTTACAGTCCTAACGATCCCCTTTCCCCTTTCAGAGAGGAATGACCACACCCCTCTACAGGTCAGGGGGAATGGAACCAGACTACCAAATGGCAGTCAAGACTGCATGCAAACCCTGTGCCATAGGTTTACCCCAACCTTTAGCAGTTCAGTAGGGATATCACATATGCCTCTGGCTTTCCCACTCTTCAACTTAGAAATCACCATCCAAAACCTCTTGGGGGTGGGTCTGGCACAGGTGTTGTGACATCACTTGTACCAGGTCGATCCTCGACAGTTAATTTGGATGCAATTGGTATCACAATACCTGTGCTGGACCCACTCTTCAGCCTAGAAATCCTAACCTCAGTTAGGGGAAAGGAGTTTCCCCCGCGGAGGGGTTTTAGCCCCACCCAAAGGTATTGTGATACTAATTGCACCCAAAAACAACTTTTGGGGAGGATAAAATGGAAACAGCTGATAAAAATACTCAACATTAAACCCCCAAAAACAGAATTTTTAGGAAAAAACCCTTGGTTTTAATTTAATTGGGGAAGACTGCAGCCCTTCTGCAAAAAGGGGGTTTTAGATTTATTTTTTCCCCAGGGCTTGTGGGGGGAGGGGGAAGGGGTCATTTCCCAAGTTTGGGCCCTTAAATCTCCTTAAAAGGTTCCTGTTTAACCTTTCCCTTTGCCCCTTTTCTCAGCAGTGCACGGCCCTTGCCCCCAAGCCCTGATTAAGCTAAACCCATGCGACATGTTTCAGGGGGCCCCCAAATGTCCCCCAGGGAGATAAAAATTCTACCTTGCCCTTGGGAGTTTCCCAAATGGACTTTTTGCCCCTGTTTTTGAGTTTTTTGAAAATTAAAAAACCTCCTCGGAGAAGCTGGGTCTGAAAGGGTTTTTTAAAGTTCTGTGAATCGATAGAAATTTCCGTGGTAACCCTTACAGGAAAAACATTTCACCTCTTCAGCCTGCCCAAGTGAAACCCCTTAGACGGGGCCACTTGAGGGAAACAGGGGGTTTTGAAGTGGATCTGTAAGGAGCCACTCCCCAGCCTATGGTCCCCCACAAAAAATCGGCACTCGGGAAAAACCCTGAAAACTGATGGATCCCAGCAAGTGCGAAAAAGTGGAGTCTCCTTGACCACAGTACCCCCAAACTCGGGGATTTAAAGCAAAGTCCTTTAATGGGAAAATGAACAATAAAAGATTAAAATTAAGATATTTTAATAATATAATAGATATATATATTTTTCCCCATAATAAAAACCATAAATTTTAAATATAAAAATTTTTAATATAAAATATATTTTAAAATATATATTTATATATATATATAATATATAATATATACATATATATATATTTATAAAATTTATATATTATATTTTAATATATATTTTATATCATATATATATATAAAATATATTTTATATCATATAAAAATATTATATATATATATATATATATAATAATAATTTTATGTATAAATATATATATATATAATAATATATATATATAATTTATAATAATATATATATATATATATAATATTATATATATTTTATATAAAATATAATAAAATATATATTATATATTTTTATATATATTATAATATCTTATTTTATAGATATATATATATATATTATTTTGTATGTAATTACCCCACACCTATACACACCCCCCCATGGCGAACTCAAAGGGGGGCCCCTCTCTAACCCCTCGTGCCCGTTTTGGTCGAGCTGCCCAAGCCATAGCCCCCAATGGGTTTCGCCCCCACCGGGCTCCTCCACCCAGGATTGTCCCTTAGTAGGTGATCGCGGATTCGTTTCAGAAGAATGTGGGCGAAAACCTTGCCTGGTATGCTTTAGGGGGTGTAATTTCCCCGGCAGTTGCTATCAAAAAAGATCCCCCTTTCCCCCTTTCCCGGAGGGGGTGGCCCCCCAAAAAAGGGCCCCGGGGAAGGAACCAGACTGCCAGATGGCTTTAAGACTGCAGGGAAGCCCCCCCCCATAGGTTTAAACCCCCCAAACCCTTTTGCAGTTCAGCAGGGATTCACCTATGGGCCTCTGGTTTTTCCCCCTCTTTTAGCTTAGAAACAAACCCTTTCCAAAACCCCCCCCCCCGTTGGGTGGGGCCCGGCACAGGTGTTGTGACACACTTGCTCCAAAACTTCTGTTTTGGGGCTACCTGGGACTCCCCAAAAAACCAGCCCCCCTTTACGAACCCCAGCTTTCAGCTTCAGCTTTCTCAGGGCTTGATTTGGCAGGAAAGAAGGTCATTTTCCAAGAAAGGGTCTTCAACCTCCTTAACAAGATTCCTGAATTGTTCCTCGTCCCTTCTCAGGAAAATCCAAAACCCTACATACCCAAAAAGGGGACGCAAGTCCTGTTGCCTTCAGCCGGGAACCCTAGGGGCATGCCCCAAGGCCCCAATCTCTTTCCCGGAAATGAAATTTTGCCTTGCCCTCAGGCATTCACACTTGAAGTATTCCCACTGGGGTCCTTAAGATTTTCAAGTTCTATGAATCGATCAGAGACTGTCATGGGGGAAAACCCCTGGGCCCCACTTTCCCCCCCACCCCTGTCTATCATGTGAAAAAACCCTAGACTCGTAGGGTAGTTTCTTTCCAGCCCATGGTCAGTGCCACGGAAATCGGCACCCGGTACACCCGCCAAATTTTGAAGGATTTCCCCCATTGAGTGCTGACAAGGGAAATTTGGGGGGGAAAAAAGGGAGACCACCCCCTTAAAAAGGGCAGAGAGAAAAAATCAGACTTTCCCTATGGCCGTCAAGAAACCCATGCAAGCCCCGTGCTATTGGTTTATCTCCCCCCCCCTTTAGCTGTTTAGCAGGGTATTTTACAAGCCTGCCCGGGTTTTCCCCCTCTTTAGCTTAGAAATTGCCATCCAAACCCCAGTTAGGGGGGAGGTTCCCACTGATGGATGGGTCCAGCACAGGGAAATTTTGACACCCCTTCATCCAAGCTAACTGTTTGGGGGGGTTTTACTTTGGGAGAAAATGCTCAAAAAAAACACAGCCCCAAAATCCAACCCAGTAGGGGAAAACCTTCACCCTACTGGGGCCCCCCCCCGGGTTTGGATGGCAATTTCAAAGTGAAGAGGGGGAAAGCTGCAGGCTTGTGTACCCTGCTGAACAGCTAAAGGCTGGGAGATAAACCCAATAGCAGGGGGCTTGCATGCGTCTTGCGCCAAGGGCAGTCTGATTTTTTCTCTCTGCCCTTTTTAAGGGGGGTTTGGTACCCCTTTTTTCCCCCCCAAATTTTCTTGTCAGACCAATGGGGACCCTTCAAAATTGCAGGGTGTACCGGAGTGCCGAGTTCCGTGGCACTGACCATAGGCTGGTAGTAGCTACCCTACGAGTCTAGGGTGTTTCACATGAAGACAGATGGGGGGGTGTGCCCGGGGTTTTTCACATGACAGTCTCGATCGATCATAGAATTAAAAATTTTAAAGGCCCCCAGTGGGAATACTTCAAGTGTGAATGCCTGAGGGCAAGGCAAAATTTCATCTTCCTGGAGAGATTGGAGGCCCTTGAGGCATGTCGTATGGTTCGGCTGAATGGCAATCAGGACTTGCGTCTCTTTTTGGTATGTAGGGCTTGGAACTCTGGAAGGGACGAGGAAAATTCAGGAATTTTTTAAAGGGGGTTTGAGCCCATTTTTTGGAAATGACCTTGTCCTGCCTATCAAGCCTGAAAAAGCTGAAGGGAAAGGGGGGTTGTGAAGGGGGTGAGATTTTGAGGGATGAAACAGGTAGCCCCAAAAACAGAGTTTGGAGCAAGTGATGTCACAACACCTGTGCCAGACCACCCAAATGAGGTTGGGGGTTTATTTCTAAGCTGAAGAGGGGGAAAACCAGAGGCATAGTGAATCCCTGCTGAACTGCAAAAGGTGGGGTTAAACCTAGGCAGGGGGCTTGCCTGCAGTCTTGAAGCCATTGGCAGTCTGGTTTCCTTCCCCCCGACCTTTTGGGGGCCATCCCTCTGGAAGGGGGGAAGGGGGTATTTTGATGCAACTGCCGGGGCATTACACTGCTCAGCATACCAGGCAAGGTTTTCGCCCACATTCTTCTGAAACGAATCCGCGATCACCTACTAAGGCACAATCCTGGGTGGAGGAGCCCCGTGGGACGACCTAGGAGGCTATGGCTTGGGCAGCTCGACCAGACCTGTCACGAGGAGTTAGAGAGGCCTCCCAGAGATTTTGCCCCGGTGTGTGTATAAATGGGGGTGATATACATACATATAATATATAATATATATTAATAGATATATAATATTATAATATAATATAATATATAATATATTATTATTTTATATATAATATATATATAATATTTATATAATATTAATATAATTTTATAATATATATATATATATAATGGTGTGTAATATATAACATATATTGTATGCACACACACACCACACATATATATTTTTTTATAAATAAAATATATATAAAAAATATATAAAAATATATATATTAATATAATATAAAAATATATATATATATTTATAATAAATAAAATTTTTTTAATATATATATTTTTTAAAAAATATATATATAATTATAATATATATATATATATTATAAAAAAGATATAAATATATATTATATATATATATTATATATATATTTTTAAAATATATATTTTAAATAAATAATTAAAAAATTTTTTTTTTTTTTTTTATTATATATATATATCTATTAAAAATAATATATATATAAAAAAATTATATTAAAAAATAAAAATTTTATAAAATATAAAATAAATATAAGAAATATATAATT
>NC_051426.1:31438789-31456289 GCF_015228065.2 Penaeus monodon
CTTATTCTTTATTTCACACCCTTCTCACCCTCTAAAGTCGCTTGCAGTTCTGAAAAAATCCCAAGCGTCGTGTGATTCGTGACAGCTAATACCCATAAGGTATGTGACGGGGGCCCATCACAGATTCGCAAATAAGGGATTATTTATATTTTTCCCGTCTTGTTTTAGTTCACTTCATTCATTCGGCTTATTGGGTATAAGAACCCCCGTCGATGAAGTCTTACTAGCCCCTCCCATGATAAATAACTACAGGGCTACCTGGGGCCATTTCAAATTTCTGACCCGGGTAGATTTTTTTCGAAAAAGCATGCCAAGTTTTTTCACCACTGTTCATTAGTGCGTTGTTCTGCCGCATATTATATGTTGAATCAGTGGGGTAGTTAAAATGATTTTGTATTAATTCCTTCTATTTATTGCTTTGTTGTTAAAATGAAGGTTATCTCCATGCTTGTGATACATTCTCTGTATGAACTAACTCTCACCTTGAACTCACCATCGCTCACAACACCCCACACACCACACACACACCAACACACCCACACACACACACACAACACACCACACACACACCAAACACACCACAACACACCCCCAACCACACACAAACCAAAACCCACACACACACACAACCCACCACACAACACACACACACACACACACACCCACACACACACACACATCTCATCCACACAGAAGACCTAAAACCTTTTCATTAATAGGGTTTGTTGCTGCCCGCGTTTTTGCCAGTCGTGACGATTTTTAAAAATTTTTTTATTTTACATACATTTCTTCTCTTGTGACGACGTGGTTCAAGAAAATCCTTGCGTTTTGCCGTTGCCGTTATCTCTCTTATGTCTTCGAACGGTTGGTAGTTCAAGCCAGATCCAAGCGACCCGCTACTGACTCCCCCCCCCTCTTTCTTCTTTATTTTGTAAAAGAAAATAAAAAAACGAAAAAAAAAAAAACGAAATAAAATAAAAATAACATTAAAAACGCAAATTTATATAAATAACCCGGGTAGGAGTACTTACTCTACATTACCTCCCCCCTGTTGCCTTTCTCTTTCTCTTACATATTGGCCCCTTACGTGTATAATCTGGGTTCCCCCCACCATACTACCGTTGACCGACGATATCCACACGGCACCGAGAATTACCCTGCTGCAGAAAAGTTCCTTTTTGGATGCTGTCATTCTACACACCTATTATTTCTACATGTATTTACGCACCACCACACACACAAAAACCATATATTTCTATACACACACCAAAACCCCACCACACACACCACCACACACACACACACACACAACACATGTACGTATTTTTTTTTTTTTTTTTTAAAAGAGGTTCATGTTTACCCCCGTGGTCACAGCATGATACTTAAATGTGTTTTCTTTTTGTGATCATATTGGGTGAGTATGTGGGAGGGTCCCCATTCCTTTCCATGGAGAGTCCCCGGGGTACCTTTTTGGTAATTATTCTCTCTATTTTTCCGGGCTTGGGAAAAGCCTGACTTGGGCTGGCTTGGCCCCCCAGTGCTAGGGAGGCAATCGAAGTGAAGTTCCTTGCCAAGGGAAAAACCGCGCCAGCCGGTGAATTTGAACCCCCGAAATCGATTGCCCTCGTGCCAGTCTTGAGTCCGATGCTCGAACCACTCGGTCCACTGCAGCCCTACATGGCCCCCAGCATGTGGACATGCCCTGGTTCTGTATAAACTTTTCCCCCTCACCCCCCCCGGGGGTAAAGGGTGGCTCGGGGGAGGGGGGCCTTCCCAGTCCCCTTCCCCAAATATAATCTAGCTCCAATTTTTTTTTAAAGGGAAATTTTAGGGAAGGATTTTACTGCCCCTCTTACCCAGCAATGAGGGGGGGCTGGGGGTCCCGTTGGGAGGGAGCCTGTTTTGGCACAGGGGGGGAATGAGAGTTCTCCCCCCCCTGTGCTCTGGTAGCTGCCAACCAATGTGAACCTGTGGGGGAAAACTCACGGGAACCTCGCAGGCAGATGTTTGGGGGGCCCCCACAGTCCCCGCCCCCCCACTTTTTTATAGCATGGCGTTTGGGAGAGGTGGTGTCTACCTGGGAGACTGCCTGAGGGTTAACTTCAGGGAGCTCTGGAAAGAACCTTGGAACCTAGTCCCCCTTTTGGCAAACGGCGTTTACGCCTGCTATCGAAGGAACTGAAATGGCTGGAGTTAGGTGGGTTCCTTTCCGAGGGAAAGACCTGGCAGTGGACTCAGTATGGGGGGGTACACCCACACGGCCAGGGTGGGGGGGATGGTTATCATCTCTAGGGGGGAGCCATAGACATCTCCACCGACTTCAACCCTCAGTATTAGAGGTAGCCAGGTTCATGACGTATTATGTCAAAAGACTGAAGCGCTTTTGGGGTTTTTTCTCTTATCATTGTATAAGCTCCTACTGATCTTGCAAATTTGATGAAAGATGCAATTATGCAAAACTCCGTCGTGGCAGAAAATTGCCCCTAGCAAAACATTCCATTGTTCTGGGCAATTTAAAATCTATGAGATGTTTTGTGCCCCCAGGGCCAGGAACTGATCCCAGCAGCAAGAACAGCCTCCTTCTGGGGGATCTTGCTGGGTCCCGAAATTGTTGTTTCGGCCCCTGGTATCAGCACCCCAAATTGCGGGACTGGTCAGCAATACAGGCACGTGGCCCAAAGAATAACCACATTCTTGTCAGCACTTGCAGGGGGATCTTTCAGAACTGGGGGTTTTTACTGAAGTCCCGAGTTCTGTGGCACTGACCTAGGCTAGTTGTGATACCCTTTGGGTCCACTTCAAAACCTTTGTCCCTCTAGTGGTCACTCTGGGGGTGTTTCACGGGAAAGACTGAGGTGGGAGGGTGTGCCCAAGATTTGCATAACAAAAAACTGAACCAGACCCAGTTTTTGGGCCAAAAGGGCCCGTTGCTCTGTGGGAGGCCTTCAAAAAAGTGAAACATCAACGCACAGAGTCCATTGGTGAACAGCCTAGGGCAAGGGAGAAAATTTTATTTTCCTGGAGCCGGAGGCCCTGAATGTGTCGCTGGTTTTTGGGTGAAAGGGAATCAAGACTTGTGTCGTTTTTTGGGGTATGGGGCTCAGCCTGCTGAAAGGGGCAAAAACAATTCACAGGAAACTTGCTGGGAGGTTGAAGGCCATTTCTTTATAAATGCCTTTGTCCTGCCTACCAGCCCTGGAAAAATGAATTCTAAGCCCTTCCTTGCGATGACTGCAGTTGCGACATCTCAATCACGTTGGGGTTCATCAACATTGGACTGATATTTTGGCGTTGCACCAAAGTAATCCCCCAAACAGTTAGTTTGGATGCAATGTATCCCAATACATCCCCCAGCCCCACCCATCCAAGGAACCTCCTCCCCTAACGAGGTTGGGATAGCAATTTTTAAGCTAAAAGCTCGGCAGGGGTTTTGCATATGGTCTTGACTGCCATCTGGCAGCCGGGTTTCCCTTTCCCCCCCTGACCCGTTGAGGTATAGGTCATCCAATCTGGAAATGGATCTTTGGGGACTGTAGCAACTACCGGGCTTTTACACTGCTCAGCATACCAGGCAATTTTCGCCCACATTCCTTCTGAAACGGATCTTGGCCACCAAACTAAGGCACCGGGAACCAGGCAGTCGGGATTTACCTCCGGGCAGTCCACAATAAAAACCTAGCTAGCCTTAAAAGTCTTTTGGGGAATGCTGTCGTGAGTTCATCTTGGGGTTTTTTCTAGCCAACCGCCCCAAAGGGGGTTTTTTGATTGGGTGCTTTTGAGAATTGCTATGGGACTTAGGGATATTCGGAATGGATTATTGGCCTAATAGCAACCTTTACGGGTTCTGAAAGTGCTGTAACGTGTGTGGGGGCCCCTTCAAAATTTCTTCCCCGTTAATTCGGGGGGAGGCAAAACTGTGTCCTTGCACCAATACTTTTCAACCCTCATGGGCTGGATAATGGCAGAGCTACTATCCCAAAATCCCGGTGGAGCAAAACTAGCAGTTATCAAGTTCACAAACCTCGACTTTATCAAAGATATTGCTATTCTATCTGATCTCTGGGAACACTGGGGGCCTTAAAGGGCCCTAGACCAAAGACCAAGATTCGGACTTTGGGGGGCCTGTTAGGGAACCTTTCAGTCCCATTCATGCTTGCGGTGAGGATGTTGAAGTCACGAGAGCCTTACATACCCTTGGTATGTATCCATGCTCTAGGCTTCAGATGGATTGGCCTGGCAGCAGGAGCCTGACTCTATATTTCGGTAGCTATGCAGAAAGACTAAGCTCCGCATCTTTTAAGGCCCTTGAACTGCCCGTTTTTTCTCTAGAGAAACCTGTTTTTTAAGAGTTAGAGATGGCTGAGGGGCCCGCCCGAAGACTCACTGGAAACGAAGGGGGGTGCGGCCATTTGCCCACGTCGGTTTTAGCCCCTTTTATGATGATGATGGGAAAAATTTTATATATATATATATTATATAAATATATTAAAATATATATATATATATAATATATTATATATATATTAAAAATATATTATAATTTTATTATAATATACATTATATAACATTATATATATATTATTATTTTATAATATAATATATATATAATTATATATAAAATATTTTATATATATAAAAATTTATATATATACATAATAAAAACCTCTGTAAAATATATATATATATATAATATTATATATATATAATATATATATTATATATATATATATATATAATAAACACACACCCCACACACACACAACACACACACACACAAAACACACACAAAACCACACACAAACCCACACACAAACAACACCACACACACCCCCAAACACACACCCCACACCACACACACACACACAAACCCACACCACAACAACACACACCACACACCACCACACACACACACACACACAACACACACACACATGGGTGTGTGTGTTTTTGTGTGGTGTGTGGTGTTTTGGGGTTTTGGGTGTGTGGTGTGTGTGTGTGTGTGTTGGTGTGTGTATAATGAATATCATCACAAGAGATATAAAATGTATTTAACCAGTATTGACACACACACATATATACATAAATTAAAAGGGGTCGTGTGGCAGGGTTTTGGCTTGTACTAGCCCTCCGGTTCATACCGGGGAGTGATGAGGTTGGAGTTCTGGTCAGGGAGTTTTATAAAACCCATGTTATATAAATTTCCATAATGCTTTTTAAAGTTGAGTCTAAAGTGGAAATTCTCGATTCAGACTTGGGCTCACTCTACGCCAGGCAGACGGAAGCACGTCGGCTAGGTTTCTCGCTCACCCCCTACTCCAATAATCGTCCCCTCCCCTTACCCCTCCTCTCTCCTTCCAAATGTTTTTCATCCCCAAAACATTTCGTTCTCATCCCACGTCAAAACCTCCCCCCTTTTCCTATTCTTTTGTCATTCTAAATATGGACGCCCCTTTCTGGGTACCTACCCTCTTCCTCCTCCCCCATTCATCCCCCATGCGCAAAAACGCCCCACCCATCTCTATCCCGTGCTCTCCATAAACCCCTCCCTCCACCCTAAAACATGGGGCCCCCCCCTCCCCCCCCACTTTTCCAGACCCCCCCCAACCCGACTCCTTGCAGAAACCTCGAGACATTCAAGGCTACCAACCATACCCAAGATAAGAGGCCTACACGTAAACCATCCCCTCCGTCTCTCTGCTCCCTTTCCTTCCCCCTCAAAATAACTGCCGACAACCCCCCTTCCCTACTCATTTTCGCCCCACACCCCTTCCTCCCACCCCTCCACTATCCCCCCCCTGCTTCAACCGCATCACCCCCCCCCCCCTGCTTCAAAAAACCCCGTCAACCCCCCCCCTCCATCCTACTATCCCCCCTTTCCCCCCGAATTGACTCTGTCTCACAAACCCCTTCCCCAGATTTTCTCCCCCCTGACTTTCCCCACGAAAATGTACAAATTGCCCTTTTACCTTTCCCCCTTTACTAATCCCTACCTTTCCCTCGGAAGTCTTTTCAAACCCCACATCTTCCTTTTTTCAAATTGATCATTTTCCCTTTTTTCCCTGCCTTTTCCCAACTGCTTTTTGATGTGTACACTTGAATCGTCAAATAACCTTCATCTTCGCCTTTTCCCCTTACACCTTTCATAATGCTATGTGACCCTTTTAAAGTCAACACCATACATTTTCTTTGTCCATTAACCCTGTATTTCTCACTAAGATATATATATATATATATATAATATATATATATATATATATTATATATATATATTATATATATATTTAATTTTATGTAATATATATATATATATATATATATATATAAAATATATATATATATATATATATATATATATATATAATATATAATTTTATATATATATATATATATACATATACATATATATATAATATATATATATATATTTATGAATATGCTATATATATATATTAATATATATATATATTATATTATATATATATATATATATATATATATATATATTATAAACCAACCTGCAAAACGACCCCTCACCCCTGTATGAACTCTTGATGATAAACCCTTACCCCAAACGCAGAGCAATAAAAAAAAATCTTGGGGCCAAAAAGGCTACCCGGAGCCCGGGCTTCTCTCTCGCTGGCATTGTTGTTTCTGAATTCAAAAGAAATTCAAAATAAAGTAAAATCCTGTAATTAAGTCTTATAGTGCTTTGCCAGCACTTTTTAGTGCTCTTATTTTCAGGTGACCGAGGCTACAGTAGGCGTAGTCGCACCCCCCTCAATCCGCAGCTCTCTTCTACACTAGGGGGAGCCCCTGGGCTTTGACCCCTGGGAGGGAGGCCCAGTAGTCCTGGGGCGTCCTTTGGGGGCACTTTTTTTTTTCCCAAATTTTCCCCTTAAGTTACTTTTTCCCACCCGCCGGAGTTTTCCCCGTGAACTCCCGTATTCGCTTGGGGGAAGGGCATTAAGGAAGTGTCCTACACATAACTTAAGAGTTTTTGATCCCTTCAGGACAACAATTTTGAGACAAGTGGTCGGACCTGGTCCGATACCCGGAATGAATGCTACCCCGGCCCCCCCTTTCCTCCTCAAGGAGGAGGGGCGACTCATGCCCGGGTTCTAAACAAAGTCGACCCTAAACAAGGGAAAACCCCCACAAATGAAAAAACGAAAACCATTTTAAAAATCCCAATTGAGAATCGGGGTTCGCGAATGTAAAATGCGTGAATAAAAATCAACTTTTTAAACGTGAACCCCTTTATCATAAAAAATTCCTTTGAGGGTCAAGGGGACGGCGTTTTTAAATTTTGTAAAAAATTGCGAGATGGAACCTCCTTGTTACAGTACAGTCACTCCCAATTAAGGATTTACTTAACCCTGACGCAAATTCTGATCTTCGAGTTAAAGTTTTCCTTTTGGCCCAATACCTGTAAGGGAGAAATCTTTCACAGGGATTTGAGGACAGGAAGAAATAAATTCTTGGAGCATGAAGGACCAAGACGTGTGGCGTTCATTGTATGACCAACAAGGACGGAATGTCGAACGAAAACTGGACTGTGTTTTTTTGACCTTTGCTTGAAAAAAATCCCAGAGATTCAACGTCGTTATGAACGTTTTTAAAGTAAGCCTTTTGTCCAAAACCCAAATGCATTGTAAAAAATCCCAAAAAATTCGGACACACCTCATTAAGATGTATTGTAAAACTCAGGAAAATTTGTTTGCCGTAAATGGCTAAACCCCATAAAACCCATCACATGTACTACCAGATTTCCAATGTGCTAATTGGGGAGGTCCCATCAGTCAGATCTGCTAAATGCAGCGTCCTAAAGGAGACTGAGACATTACATATATTGAAAGCATAAAGTTAGTTTCTGAAGCTAAGGGAAAGTGGAAATTTTTGAAACAAAAACCCGATATTCCTATCTGAAGCATAATAACATCACCCCTAGTCAATAAGTCATCAACCTTGCAGCAAAGGGATAAAAAATTGCCGAACTGAAACAAAACCTTTTAAAAAAAAATTAAATGTTAAATTTATCATTACTAAATGGTCGATAAAATGACTCCAACCCAGCAAAAACTCAAAGGGAGGATGATAAAATCACAGTCCGGAGCGTACCCCCCCGCCCGGGCTACTCCTGTGAGGACTTGGTCGGCTCGCGATGGGCTTCTGGGGAGAGAAGCAGATCGAAAATCTGTCGCCCGTCCCCTCGCCAGGAGGGCAGGGCATGAGGCTCTGTCCCCCAAAACCCACCCCGAAGGGGGCCCCCCCGGGAGCGGGGAGGGAGGCGCCCCCCTCTCAAAAAATGAAAATAAAAATTTGGTGGACGGGCCTTCCGAACCCCATAACACTAATCTTCGCGTCGACCATTATACAATGGAACTGCGAAGCCCTTAGTCTTAAGTATTAACCTCGCCTATGCCCCCGGTATTGTGTTTCCCCCAAAAAACCACTTAACACCCTCGTCTCTGAGGGTCTTTCGCTGGGGAAACTACCTTTATGTCGGAAGGATCGAGGGGGGTAGGGGTGGAGGCGAAGTCGCCATGTAATCCACCAGGCCCCTTTCACTAAGTACTATTGATTCTATTTTGGAGTTTGCTCTGCAAAGTAAAAATCAAAAACAGCATCGACTACATGTTGGGTTTATTGCCCCTCTGATAAGTGGTAATTTTGATGAGTTTTTTTGCTCTTCGGATAGCCCCTCCCAAAAAATAAAGAAATTTGGTTTTTTAATTCTTATCATACGTTTTGGGTTTGATTTGATCTGTTTAATCCTTCTGAACGAAGGCAGCCCGACCGGGTAAACGTAATCCCGGGTAATTTTGAGCTTTTTTTGACTTATCACTGGTCTCTTTATCATAGCACCCAAGTCCGGGGCCACCCTGACGACTTGTGGGGAAGCGATCTCTTCCTTTTTTTAAAAAATATTCATGCGACCGGGAGAACGCCTTCAGCACCTAATTTAAGAAAAAAGAGCAGACGGGTCCCCCTTCAAAAAGGCGCCCCCCCGCTGAATTTGGGTTGGAAACTTTTGCAATAAAAAGAACAAGAGCTAGGGCTCGTGAGTAATAAGACGAAAAAAGAGACCCTGGCGGAGCTTTGTCCTCCAAATTTAAAACAATACAAAAACATCGGGGTTTGGTCCACTGTTAATAAAATTAAAAACACTTAATAAAATTAAGAAAAAAAAAACTCTTTCAGAAATTTAAAATCACTGAAAAGGGTAACAAATTTTGATTCACCTAGAGAATTGCTAAAGCACTCGCCAGGCAGTTCTCTCATACAAGCAGCTTGGGGAAATTACCTCCCGCCTTCTTGACCATCAAAAGGGAAACGACTGAGCTGCAACCAAAATCACTTTGCCACAAGAGATGATTTGTTAAATAAAATCTCAAAGGGTGAGCTTGTCCCAGCCCAAAGCCTTAGAGGAAAAATCCCCGGCCCCGATGGGGTTCGTATAATGATAAAGCATCTTAATCATGATTCCTTATTAAGTTGCTAGAGTGTCAATGAAAATTTGGAAAAGCCACCTTTTCCAAACTCATGGCACTCAGGGAAGGTCTCCCAGGGAAACGAGCAAGGTGCCCATAAGCAATAGCCCAGTTATATGCCATCTCAGTAGGGATCGTTTTGGGCACAATCCTGTCAAATGTAAAACCATGATCCAGCAAAGAGCTTGTTACAAAAGGCATTAAATAAACTCCAAGGCACCAAAGCTTCCAGGGTTTTTCTTCCTAGGCAAAACTGGGAGGTCAGGCCTTGAAGACACAAGCTTGGTCCTTCTGCTAGTACTGACATCTCCAATGCTCTTGTTGATTGAGATCATGGCTTTTTGCTGCCAGAACCCAAACTGACTATGACTTCTTGGCTGATGGCCCAGAGATTGGACTAAAGCTAAATGCATCACAAATTGCTACCGTGATTTTAGAAAACCCGATGCATAGCAACATGTCGGTTAAGTCAAGGGTTAGACCTTGAATTGCCCAGTGTTCTCCACACTGACTTTGGATAGTTCTCTGGGCCCCTTATCCTCCCCCTGCAGGTGTTAAAAGTGTTGGCAAAGGGCGAGGCCCCCTCACCCCTGAAATTTAAAAGGGGAAAGTTTGACAGGCCCCCCCGCACTTTCAACGTTTTCAGACCATATAATTTTTACTTTGGCCAAAAATCCTGTTAGAATTCCCCCCAAAAACTCAAAATCTAAAATGGCAATTTTCATGCACCAATCAAAAGCCTTCTTAGGTTTTTTAGGGGGTGAGCAACCCGACTGAACTCTGACAGATTTTTCAATGACTCAAAAACGCTAGCCACTCTATTGTGGACTTCCCATGGATGAAACCACACTTCTCCGGGCTCTGGTACCTTTGCATTTGGGCGCAGATCTGTTTCAGAAGAATGGGGCAAAACTTTCTTTGGGATGCTGACTTTGATCCCCCGGTAGTTGTTCAGTCCTAAAATCCCCTTTCCCCTTTCAGAGAGGAATGACCACACCCCTCTAAGGGGAGGGGAAGGAACCCGACTACCAATGGCAGTCAAACTGCTGCAAACCCTGTGCCATAGGTTTACCCCAACCTTTAGCAGTTCAGTAGGGATATCACATATGCCTCTGGCTTTCCCACTCTTCAACTTAGAAATCACCATCCTAACCTCAGTTAGGGTGGGTCTGGCACAGGTGTTGTGACATCACTTGTACCAGGTCGATCCTCGACAGTTAATTTGGATGCAATTGGTATCACAATACCTGTGCTGGACCCACTCTTCAGCCTAGAAATCCTAACCTCAGTTAGTGTAGGAGTTTCCTCGCTGATGGGTAGCTCCAGCAAAGGTATTGTGATACTAATTGCATCCAAACTAACTGTTGGAGGATCAACCTGGTACAGCTGATCAAAATACTCAACATTGAACCCCAACATGATCTGAGATAAACTGTCTATTCACTGAGAAGACTGCAGTCATCTGCGAAGAGGGCTTAGAGTTCAGTTTTCTCAGGGCTTGTAGGGAAGGGAAGGTCATTTACCAAGATATGGCCTTCAATCTCCTTAACAAGGTTCCTGATGAACCGTTCCTTGTCCCTTCTCAGCAGTGCACGAGCCCTATGCACCAAGTCCTGATTCAGCTGAACGATGCGACATGCTTCAGTGGCCTCCAATGTCTCCAGGGAGATGAAATTCTACCTTGCCCTTGGGAGTTTGCCAATGGACTCTTGCGCTGCTTTGAGTATTTTGCACTTAAAGGCCTCCTACGGAGCAGCTGGGTCTGTAAGGTTTTCAAGTTCTGTGAATCGATCAGAAATTGCCGTGGTGAACCTACAGGCACATTTCACCTACTTCAGCCTGTCCAAGTGAAACACCTTAGACTGGCCACTTGAGGGGGCGGGAGTTTTTTTAAGTGATCTGTAAGGGCCACTACCAGCCTATGGTTTGGGCCCCAGAACTCGGCACTCTGGAAACCCTGCAAAATGAGGCCTCCCCAAGTGCTGACAAGAATGTGGTCAGTCTCCTTGACCACAGTACCCGCAATCTCTGGGACTTAGCAAAGTCCCGGTATGGGACATGAACAATGAAGATTATATATATATATATATATATATATATAATTATAATAATATATAATAAACCCTCATATATATAATACCATCAATATATATTATATTATTATATTATATATATTAATAATATATTTATATATATATATATATATATATATTTATATATAAACCATCATATTATATACATATACATTATATAATATATATTATTAAAATATATTATTATTTAAATATATTATATATATAATAATTTTTATATATATTATATTATATATATATTCATTTATTTATATTTAAAAATTATATATATCATTTTAAATATATATATATATATAATTTATATATATTATATATAATATATATATATTATATATTATGTTGTATAATTATAATTTTTATTATATTTATAATTATATATAATATAATATATAAATATTATTATATTATATATATATTATATATAATATATATTAAAATATATATATAATATATATATATATATATATATATATAAAAATATATATATATATTATATAATTATAAAATATTTAATTATATATATAATATATTTTAAAATATATATTATATATATTATTTATATATATATATTATTATATTATATAAAATATATATTTTTTTTACATTATATTATATATATATATATATATATATATATTATATATATATAATTTAATATATATATATATACATATATTAAAAATATAAATATAAATATATATATATATGTATTAATTATATATATTATATATTATATATATATATATATATATATATATGATGTATATTATTTGATATTATATATATATATATTTTATTATATAATAAAATTATATATATATATATAATCTTCATTGTTCATGTCCCATACCGGGACTTTGCTAAGTCCCAGAGATTGCGGGTACTGTGGTCAAGGAGACTGACCACATTCTTGTCAGCACTTGCTGGAGGATCCATCAGTATTGCAGGGTTTACCAGAGTGCCGAGTTCTGTGGCACCGACCATAGGCTGGTAGTGGCTCCTTACAGATCCACTTCAAAACTCCTCGTCCCTCAAGTGGCCAGTCTAAGGTGTTTCACTTGGACAGGCTGAAGTAGGTGAAATGTGCCTGTAGGTTCACCACGGCAATTTCTGATCGATTCACAGAACTTGAAAACCTTACAGACCCAGCTGCTCCGTAGGAGGCCTTTAAGTGCAAAATACTCAAAGCAGCGCAAACCCCTTGGCAAACCCCCCAGGGCAAGGTAAAATTTTTCATCCCCCTGGAGACATTGGGGCCACTGAAGCTTCCCCATCTTTTCACTGAATCAGGATTTGGTGCATGGGGCTCGTGCCTGCTGAAAGGGAAAAGGGAAGGTTTTCATCGGAACCTTTTTAAAGGGAGATTAAAGGCCTTTCTTGGTAAATCCCTTTCCCCTTTCCCCTACAAGCCCTAGAAACTGAATCAAAGCCCTCTTCGCAGATGACTGCAGTCTTCTCAGTGAATAGACAGTTTATCTCAGATCATGTTGGGGTTAAATGTTGAGTATTTTGATCAGCTGTACCAGGTTGATCCCCCCAACATTGTTTGGATGCATTAGTATAAAATCCCTTTGCGGGCTACCCATACGAGGAACTCCTACACTAACTGGGTTAGGATTTCTAGGCTGAAAGGGGGGCCAGCCAGGTATTTGGATACCAATTGCATCCAAATTAACGTCGAGGTCGCCTGGTACAAGTATGTCACCACCTGTGGCCAACCCACCCTAACTGGGGTTGGATGGTGATTTCAAAGTTGAAGGGGGGGGGAAAGCCAGAGGCATTGTGATACCCCTACTGAACTGCAAAAGGTTTTTGGGGTAAACCCTAGGGCAGGGGTTTGCATGCAGTCTTGACTGCCATTTGGTAGTCTGGTTCCATTCCCCCTGCCCCTTAGGGGGGGTTGGTCATTCCCTCTGAAGGGGAAAAGGGGATCGTTAGACTGTAACAATACCGTGGCATACACTGCTCGCATACCAACAAAGTTTTGCCCACATTCTTCTAAAACAGATCTGCGACCAATCAAAGGTACCAGAGCCGGAGAAGTGTGGTTCTCCATGGAAGTCCAAAATAGCTGTAGGCTCGTTTGATCATTGTAAAATCTGTCATGATTCGTCTTGGGGTTGCTCACAGCCTACACCCTCAAGAAGGCTTTTGTTTGGGTGCACTAAATTGCCATGTTAGATTTGAGTTTTGGGGGAATTTCTAACAGGGGTTATTGGCCTAATATAAAACTTATACGGGGTTCTGAAACGTTTTAAAGTGCGGGGGGCCTGTCAAACTTCTTCCCTGTTAATTCAGGGGTGAGGCAGGCCTCTGTCCTTGCTCAACATTTTTCAACACCGCATGGACTGGAAAAGGACCGAGTACTACCAAAGTCATGTGGAGAAACACTGGCAATTCAAGGTCTCAGACCTTGACTTAACCGACGATGTTGCTATGCTATCTGAGTTTCTAAAATCACTGGTAGCAATTTGTGATGCATTTAGCGTAGTCCATATCTCTGGGCCATCAGACCAAGAAGTCAGTAGTCAGATTGGTCTGGCAGCAGAAGCCATGATCTCAATCAACAAGAGCATTTGGAGATGTCAGTAGCTATGCAAAGGCCAAGCTTGTGTCTTCGGGGCTTGACCTGCATTTTGCTTTTGGGAAAGAGAACCGGGAAAGCTTTGGGATGCCTTGGAGTTTTTATCTTAATGCCTTTTGTAACAAGTCCCCTTTGCTGGATCTGGATTACAGTTGACGGACTATTTTGTCCAACTGATGCCTACTGAGACGGGAATGCTAATCTGGCTATAGCTATAGGGGCACCTTGCTCTTTTCCCTGTGGTACCTTGCCTGAGTCCCATGAGTTTGGAAAAAGTGTGGCTTTTTCCAAATTTCATTGTACACTCCTAGAACAAATAATGGAATCTGATTAAGATGCTTTATCATCTCATACGAACTCATCGGGGCCGGGGGATGTTCCCTACGGCTTCTAGGGCTGGGACAAGCTCATCCATTGCTAGATCTTTATTGTAATCAAAGTCATCTCTTGTGGAAAAAGTGACTTGGTTGCAGCTCAGTCGCTTCCTTGATGGTCAAGAAGGCGGGATGGTAATTTCCCAAGCTGCTTGTATGGGGAAACTGCCGGGCGAGTGCATTAGAAATGCTCTAGTGAATCTAAATTGTTCCCCTTTTCATGATGTTAATTCTGAAAATTTTTTTTTTCTTCTTAATTTTATTAAGTGTTTTAAATTTTATTAAACAGTGGCCCAAAACCCCCTGATGTTTTTGTTTGCTGTTAATTGGAGAGACAAAGCTCCGCCAGGAGTCTCTTTTGCTTGTCTTATTACTCTAGGGCCCCTACTCTTGCTTTTTGTAGTTGAAAAAGTTCTCCAAAAAGTTCGAGCTTGACGCTCTTTGTAAAGGGACCCGCCCTGCTCTTTTTACTTAAATTTGGTTGCTGAAGGCGTTCTCACTGTGTCGCTGAATTTTTTTATCAATGGAAGATGATCGTTTCCCCTACAAGTCGTCAGTGGTGTCCCCGCAGGCATTTTCTGCTACGATAAAAGCCAGTGATAAGTCAAAAAAGCTAAAATTCCCGGGTATTATCGTTCCCCGCGTGGGGTCCCTTCGTTCAAAGGGATTAAATCAGACTCATTAATCAACCCCATAAGATGATAAGAATTAAAATCACCTAAAATTACTTTATTTTGGGGCAGCATCCTAAAGAGCAAAAGCCATCATAAATTTACCACTTGATCAGAGGACAATAAACCGAACATGTAGTCAATGCGTGTTATTGTTTTTTACTTTGCATGAAAAACCCCAAAAAAATAAATAGTCACTTCAGGAAAGGGGGGCTCTGGTGGATGTAAAATGGCGACTTCGCCCCCACCCCACCCTCTCGATCCTTCCGACATAAATGGTAGTTCCTCAGCGAAACGACCTCGTCAGAGACGAGGTGTGTTAAAGTGCGTTTCTTGGAGAACTACAATACCGGGAGCATAGGACGAGGTTAATACTTAAGATCTAAGACTTCGACAGTTCCATGTATAATGGTCGACGCGAAATTATTGTTTTTGGGGTTCGGAAGTGCCTTTTCCACCAGTTTTTATTTTCATTTTAGAGAGGGAGGGGCCCCCCTCTCCCTCGCTTCCCGGGGACCTCTCTCGGGATGGTTTTGGGGACGAAGCCTCCAGCCCGCACCTCCTGGGGAGGGGACCTGACAGATTGCGATCTGCTTCTCTCCCGAAAGCCCATCGCGAGCCAACCAAATCCTCCAGATAGCCCGGGGCGGGTGGGACCTCCGGAAATGTGTTTAGTATCATCCTCCCTTATGATTTTATGCTGGGGTTTATGCAGTCCATTTGCGACCAATTTAGTCAATTGATAAAATTTAACATTTAATTCTATAAAGGTTTGTTTCAGTTCGGCAAATTTTCCCTTTTCCTTTCTGCAACTGTTTTACTGACATTACTTGCACTAGGGGGATGTTAGTTACTGCTTCAGCATAGGGAATATGGGGTTTTGTGTGTCAAAATTTCCACCCTTTCCCCTTAGCTTCAGTATAACTAACTTGTGCTTTCTAATTTCTAAGTCTCAGTCCCTTCAGGACGCTGCTTCACAGATCCCGATGATGGGACCCCACATTAGCACATTTTGGAAACTGGCTAGTACATGGATGGTGTCTGGGCTTCACACATTTCGGGAAACAAAATTTACCTGAAATCTTTTTTCAATCATCTTAATGATTGGTGTCCGAATTTTTTGGGATTTATTCAAAGCATTTCTTTTTGGCATAAAGGGCTTACTTGAAACCCTTCTAACCCACGTTGACTACTCTGGGATTTTTTCAAAACAAAGGGCAAAAAAAAACAGTCCAGTTTTTCGTTCCACATTCCCGTCCTTGTTGGTCATACAAGAACGTCACTAGTCTTGGGCTTCATGCTCCCAAAAATTTCCTTTTTTCCCCTCGTCCCAATCCCTGTGAAAGATTACTCCCCTTACGGTTTTGGGCCAAAAGGGAAAACTTTAAAATCGAGATAGAATTTTCGTCCGCTTAATAATCCCTTTAAATTGGGGGGTGTACTGTAAAAGTAACAAGGGGCTTTCCCTCTCGCAATTTTTTTTACAAAATTAAAAAACGCCGTCCATTGACCATCAAGACCTTTTTGATATAAAGGGGTTCACGTTCAAAAGCGATTGATTTTCATTTACGCATTTTTCATTCGCGAAACCCCGCATTCTCAATTGGGATTTTGAAAAATGTCTTTTCGTTTTGTCATTTGTGGGGGTTCCGTTGTTCAGGGGCGACTTTGTCTTTGAACGGGCATGAGTCGCCCCCCCCTCCTTTGAGGGAAAGGGGGAGCCGGGTACATTTATTCCCCGGGGATCGGACCAGGTCCACCCCTGTCTCAAAATTGTTGTCCTGAAGGGATCAAAAACCTTAATTTTGTTAGGACACTTCCTTAAAGCCCTTCCCCCAGCGAATACGGGGGTTTTCCCGGGGAAATCCGGCAGGCTCAGGAAGTCACTTAAAGGGGGAAAAATTAGGAAAAAAAGTGGCCCAAAGGGCGCCCCCGACTACTGGCCTCCCCCCCAGGGGGCAAGCCACAGGGGCTACCCAGTGAGAAGAGAGCTGCGGATCTGAGGTGGGGTGTGACTACGCCTACTGTAGCCTCGTGTCACCTGCAAAATAAGACACTGAAATGCTGGCAAAACACTATAATGATCTGTAATTACAGGATTTTACTTTATTTTGAATTACTTTAGAATTCAGAAACAAAAATGCCCAGCGAGACGAGAAGCCCCGGGCTCCAGGGTAGCTCTTGTGGCACAAAACTTTTTGTTTATTGCTTCTGCTTAGGGTAAGGGGTTTACTCATCAAAAGTTCATAAGGTGAGTGGGTCGTTGGGTGGTTGGTTTTAATTTTAT
>NC_051426.1:31458789-31462425 GCF_015228065.2 Penaeus monodon
GCAAGGACAAGCCTTCCCTCCCCCTGAATTAACAGGGAAAAAATTTAAATGGCCCCCCACACGTTCAGATTTCAGAACCAGTATATGGGCTTGCTATTGGGCCAAAAACCCAGTCCGAAATCCCTAAGTCCCATAAAATTTTCTCAATGCCCGAATAAAAACCCCTCTTGAGGTCATGGGCTACAAACCCCCAAGACTAACTCACACACATTCCACAATGACTTAAAGCCTAGCATATGGTCTATTGTGGACTCCCCAGGGTAAATCCAGACTGCTCTGGTCCCCGGGGGCCCTTAGTAGGTGCCACAGACCCTTTCAGAAAATGTGGGCGAAAACTTTCCCTGGTATGCGAGCAGTGTAACCCGGGTATTTTGTACAGTCCCAATGATCCCATTTCCAATATGATGCCCTATACCTCAACGGTCAGGGGAAGGGAACCAGACTGCCCGATGGCAGTCAAGACCAATGAAAAACCCATCCCTCAGTTTTCCCTTAAAAATTGCTATCCTAACCTCAGTTGGGTAGGAGTTCCTTGCTGAGGGTGGGTCTGGGCTGTTTGGGATCTACTTGCACCCCAAACAACTGTTGGGGGATCTACTTGTGCACTGCTAAAAATATCAGCCCATGTTATGAACCCCAACGTGATCTGAGATGTTCTGCAAATGCAGTCATCTGCAAGGGGGGGTTTTAAAAATTCAGTTTTCTCGGGGCTTGGTAGGCAGGACGAAGTCTTTATCAAGAAAAAGGGCCTTTAACCTCCTCACAAGATTCCTGATGAATTTTTTCTTTTCCCTTCTCAGCAGTGCATGACCCCATACACCAAAGAACGACACCAAATCTTGATTGCCATTCAGCCAAACCATGCACACACTTAGTGGCCCCCAGGTCTCCAGGGAAAAAAAATTCTGCCTTGCCCTAGGCTGTTCAAAGGCTCCTGTGCTGCTTCGAGTTTTTTACTCTTTAAGGCCCCCCACAGAGCAAAATGGGTCCTTTGGGCCAACTGGTCTGGTTCAGGTTCTGTGAATTTTGGGGAAATCTCTGGGGACCTCCCCCTACCTCGTCTTTCCAGTGAAACCCCTAGAGTGACCACTAAAGGGGCAAAGGTTTTGAAATGGACCCAAAGGGTAGTCACAACTAGCCTATGGTCTCCACGAACTCGGCAATTTTAGTAAAAACCCCGCATTCTGAAGACCTCCTGCAAGTGCTGACAAGAAAGTGGGTTGATCTCTTTGGCCCCGTGCCCCTTTTGCTGACCTGTCCAGCATTGGAGTGTGATCCAGGGCCAAATAAAAAAATCTCAGGGACCTAGCAAAAATCCCCGAGAAGGGGCCCGTTCTTGCTGCTGGGATCATTCCTGAGCCGTGGGGAGCGACAGACATCTCATAGCATTTAAGTTTTCCCGAACAAAGCGAAAAGTTTTGCTAGGGCAATGTCTGCAAGACGTGGTTTAGCAAAATATCATCTTTCACTCAAAATTTGCAAACATCAGTAGGACTTTTCAATGATAAAGACAAAAGCCAAAAGCTGCTTCAGTCTTATGACTAATACAGTCTGAACCTGTGCTACCTCTAATACTGGGGTTTTGAAGTGGGCGGGAAAATGTCTAGGGGCTCCCCCCTAAGATGAAAACCTCGCCCCAGCCTGGCCAGTATAGGTGTACCCACCCTATGATCGTACCCTGCCGGGTCTTCTCCCTCGGAAAAGGAACACCTCAACTCCCACCCTTTCGTTCCTTCGATAGCAGGGGTAACGCTCGTCCCTTTTCCACAAGGCTAGATGTTCCAAGGTTCTTTCCCCAAATCACCTGAATTAAGCCTCAGGCAGTCTCTCCAGTAGACCCACCTCTGCCAACCCATGCTATATAAAGTGGGGTGGGAGACTGTAGGGCCCCCCAACTCTGCCTCGAGGGTTTCCCGGGGATTTTTGGCCCCCCGGCTTTACACTTGGTTGGCACTTTTTCCTGCACAGGGGAGGAGTAACTCTCTTTCCCCTCCGTGCCACAAAAGGCTCCCTCCCAACGGGACCCCAGCCCGCCTCACTTGCTGGGGAAGAGGGTCGTAAATCTCTCCCAACATTACCATTTATAAAAAAAATTGTGAGCTAGATTTATATCTTGGGGAAGGAGGACTGGTAAGGCCCTCCCCCCTAGCCACCCCTTGACCCCAGGGGGGGTGAGGGGGAAAGTTGTACGAACCAGGGCATGTCCACATGCTGGGGGGCCATGTAGGGCTCAGTGACCCAGTGGTTTTGAGCATCGGGCTCAAAACTGGCAGACGGCAATCTGATTCGGGGTTCGAGTCACCGGCTGGCGCTTGGTTCCCTTGGGGAAGGAACTTCACTTCGATTGCCTCCACCACTGGGGGGCCAAGCCGCCCAGTCGTGTGTTTTCCCCAAACCGGATAAAAGAGAGAAAATTACCTAAAAGGACCACCGGGGGGCCCCTCCTGGAAAGGAACTGGGGACCCTACCACATACTCACTCCAATATGAAAAACACAACTAAAAAATACATTTAAGTACATGCTGTACCACGGCGGTCAAACTGAACCTACTGTAAAAAAAAAAAAAACTACGTACATGTGTGTGTGTGTTGTGTGTTGTGTGTGTGTGTGTGTGGGGTGGTGGTGTGGTGGGGTTTATAGAAATTATGTGTTTGTGTGTGTGTGTTGTGTGCGTAAATACTTAAAATAATATTGTGTGTAGAATGACAGCATCCTAAGTAAACGTTTCTGCAGCAGGGTCATTTTCGTGCCGGTCGATATCGTGGGTCTAACGGGTATGTATGGTCGGGGAACCCAAATTTTACCTAAGGGGGCCCAAAATAGTAAGAGAAAGAAAAGGCAAAAAAGGGGGGGTAATGTAGAAAATACTCCCCAGCCGGTTATTTATATAAAATTTTTAGTTTTTAATGTTATTTTTACTTTATTTTCGTTTTTTTTTTTCGTTTTGTATTTCTTTCACAAAAATAAAAAAGAAAGTAGGGGAGGGAGATTCATAGCGATCGCTTGGATCTGGCTTTTAACTACCAAACCCTCTCTGATAGACATAAGAGTAATAACGACAACGGCAAAAAGCAAGGGTTTTTCTTGAACCCCAGTCGTCACACAGAGAAAAATGTATGTAAAATAAGAAAAATTTATAACTCTCACGACGGAAAATCGCGACAGCAAAAAACCTATTAATGAAAAGGGTTTTAGTTCTTCTGTGTGAGAGTATGGTGTGGTGTTTGGGGTGGTTGGGTGTGTGTGTGTGGTGGTGTGTGTGTGGTGTGTGTGTGTGTTGTGTGTGGTTTGTGTGTGTTGTGTGTGGTTGTGTGGGGTGTGGGGTTTTTTGGTGTGAGCGATGGTGAGTCTCAAGGTGAGAGTTATTCATCAGAGAATGTATCACAAGCTGGAGATTAACCTTCATTTTAACAACAAGCAATAAAATAGCAAAGGAATTTAAAACAAAATCATTATAAATACCCACGAATTCACATATAATATGCGGCAGAACATCCACTAAAGAACATGGGAAAAAACATTGGATGCTTTTTCGCAAGCAAAACTACCCGGGGCAGAAATTCTGAAAATTTGGGCCCCGAGGTAAAACCCCTGGGGGGCTTTAAAAAAATTTAATTGCCAAAAAAAAATTGCCC
>NC_051426.1:31462525-31472458 GCF_015228065.2 Penaeus monodon
TAAATGCATACCAAACTCTCTTCTCTCTCTCTCTTTTCCCCCTCCTCTCTCTCTCTCCTCTCTCTCTCTCTCTTCTCTCTCCCTCTCTCTCTCTCTCCTCTCCCGTCCCTCCCTCTCTTCCTCCCCCTCCCCTCTCTCCCTCTTCCTCCCCCCTCTTTTTCCCTCGTTCTCCCTCTCCATCAACCCTTTTCCCCTTTGACCTTTTTTCCCAGGCTCTTGGAACATCCGGTCTTATGGGAAAAACGGGGGGCAGATTTTAAAATGTAAGTACGTAAGAAAGATGGCGCTTGGTAAGGGCGTTCTTTTTGGGTTTTAATGCAACGTTTGGCACCCCACATACTACACATACCACGCACGCCCCGCACGCACGCACGCACGCCGCCGCACCCCAAAACACACACACCACCACACACACACACACACCACACACACACACACACACACCACACATATTTTAAAATAATATATATATATTTTATATATATATATTAATTTTAAAAATAATTTATATATCATATTTGACAAACACAAAACGTGTACCAAGTAAAAGGAAAACACCCACAGTAAAAAATAAACTAAATCGTGGTTTCAAACCCCTTCACGATTCCTCTTCAGACGGTATAAAACAATAACAAACCGCTTGCACAAAAAGGGTACAGCGAGAGAATTCGGAAAGTTCTCTCCGCCTTTTGTCTGGGGAGAATCGTGAAGGGTTCGAAAAGGGCGCGATTTTTTGCATTTTTTACTGTGGCTGTTTTTCTTTTTTCACACACACCAACACACACACACACACACACAAACACACAACACACACACCACACACACACACCACACACACACCACACACCACACACAACCGCACACACCACACACCACACCACCAAAACCCTATATGGTGGTGTGTGTGTTAATTTGTAATGATAATACGGGCGTCACTTAAGGGGGGGAAAAGCTCTTTTTTTCAGGGGAAATCAGTTTGCAGGAAATTTTTTGGTATTTTAATTTATAATTTTTTACCGAAATACGATTTATACTGGGTTTATGGGCCCTTCCGGCTACTCTAAAGACTAGTGAGCATTTTCTTTTTGTGTTTTAGGGCAAAAACTATTTTTTTTAGGCAAAATTTTCCCCTCACCCCCCCCCCTCATAAAATGAATGACGCCCCTGGATAGATGATATTAATAAAAGATAGATGGAAGATGATATAGTACAAACATGATTCCGAACCCCGAGCAACTATTGAAAAGCTTGTTTCAGATCAGGACCATCGAAGCAGGAGGGCTATGCTTCCCCCAATCCGGGGGAATTTTTAAACTAAAATCGGTTTCCCTCCTTCGGGGGGTTCGACGTGCCGACTTTCAGTCATTATTCCTCGCCTTTCTTTTCCCTTTAAATAAACCCGTTGTTTTTTGGGATTTTTGACCTGTGTTGGGCGAAAGGAGCGCGGGTTTCTGGTGTTTTGGGCAAGGGGATGAGCTTTCTGTGTTGTCGTGGGGCTCGAGTTTCTGGTGTTGGTTGAAAGAGGTGATTTTTTGTGATTGGTTTTTAGGGAAATACAGGGTTTTTTTGGCGTGGACACACACAAAACCCCACGCTACACAACCACCGCGCGTACAAAAATGCCACACACTTCACGCACACATTCACCACCATTCACGCCACTTCACGCACCATTCACGCACACATTTACGCACACACACACACACCCCACAACGCAACACACGCCCACACACACCACCACCACACACACACACACACCCATACACCCCACATACCAACACCCATACACACCCACCACACACACACCACACACACACACACAACACCACACACACACCACACAAACATATTTATATATATTATATAATAATTTATATTATATATTATATATTATATATCACCTATTCGGCGACCCCCCTTTCCCTCAGCCCCGGGGGGCATGACCCCAGCCATGCCGGGCGCTGCAGGGACGGGCGGGACCAGGGGAAAAAAAAGATAAACCGAGCTATTTTTCGGGGCTTGTCTGTTTTTAGAGTTTGGGGGGTAGCTTAAGTTCAAGAAAAAATTTTTTTATCCTAAATCAAAAAAATATTACCATTACATGGCTTCTAGACCGTTAGATCATTTTGGGCCGTTTTTTTTAAATTTTGATGGGCCTTATTCTAATTTTTTTTTAAATACCTTCACATTAAAAACAAAAAAAAAATTGTACAGGGGAAACATTTCCCGTGGTAAAAGTAAAAAACATCACCCAAAAAAGTAAATTATATTTAAAAAAAACAAATTGGTTGAAAAGTTTAAGTGACGAGAGCCCGTTCCCGGTGCTCTCAACGACAGGGTAATAAATCTCCATTTTATGATATTTATTATTTTTAAAGTAATTTATCCTCTGTGTCATGCATCTGTATCATTACCTGTGCCCCGCTTCTTTTTTAAAATTTTAAAAGTAAAAGATTCCCCACCCAAAATATTTCCCATCTGCACAGGCGCATTTCTGGCTATCCAGTTCTTCCTTTATAAATTTAAAATTCTTCCGTTTAAAACTTTTTTTTTTAAATATACATGTGTTCAAATTTCTTGCACGATTTTTCTACCTTTATTTCGATGTTTTCGACCAAAGTAATTTTAGAACATGAGAATAAAGGAAAAGCGGTCCCACCAAGACGGCGGACGCGGGGGTTTCTCTCCTTTCCCCCAGGTCACCCACCCTCCCTCCCCTTTCCCCGGGTCACCCCCCGTCCCCCTCCTTCCCCAGGTCCCCACCCCCCCTCTCCTTCCCCCCAGTCACCCACCCCCTCCCTCACTCCCCACCTAAAACCCCCCCCCCCAATTTCACCCCCCCCCCCCCCCCCCCAAAATCATCCAAAAATCACCCCTTTTTTCCCCCCACCCCCCCCCGCACCCCAAAAAACCCTGGCCTAAACCTCAACACGGGGGGGAAAACCGCGCGGCGAGTTGGAGGCCGCGTCTTCGGTGCAGGAACGCAGGAGACAGTCGATTCGCGCTCGTCGAAAAGAGTGTGCTCGCGTGCCTCGTTGGCTCGAAAACTGCTCGACCACATTCGACTCGACCCGACTTCGCCCCATGCCTGTTATTTTTCATGTGAGTTTTGGGGTCGCGGCTTTGGGGTTTTTTTCCTTACTCATAA
Source organism: Penaeus monodon (assembly GCF_015228065.2). Taxonomy (NCBI): domain Eukaryota; kingdom Metazoa; phylum Arthropoda; class Malacostraca; order Decapoda; family Penaeidae; genus Penaeus; species Penaeus monodon. Next base: position 31,465,674 of record NC_051426.1, read on the forward strand.
TCTCTTTGATATTATTACTGTCATTGTTGTTACCATTATTATTTATTATCCTCATCATTAATATTATTTTCATCATTTATTTTTTTTATTGATGTGATGAGATCATCATATCATCTCATCACATCATCAATATTACTATTTCTATTAAATTTACAAATTTCTTTATTTTTTATTATCTACTATTACATATTATTATTATTACTATTAAAAATTATTATTATTATTACTATTATTCTTTATTATTATTGTTATTATTATTATTATTATTATTTTACTATTATTTTTATTATTATTATTATTATTTTTATTATTTTATTATTATATTATTTTACTATTATAAAACATCAGGCTAAACGTTATAATTTTCAGAATGGATCGTTTTTTTACATCGGTTTTTACTTTACTATTGATTTTTTCTTTTTTTTATCAAATCAAACCGTTAAATTTTTTGGATGATTTAAAATGCGATTTTGTTTTATCACGAGGCCATTTCTTTGAATGGGGTTCGAAGGGAAAGGGAAAAGAAGGGAATAGAAGGAGAGAAAAAGAGGGAATAGAAGGGGAGAGAGAAAAAAGGGAAAAAAAAAAAGGGGAAAGGGGAAAAAAGGAAGAGAAAAAGGGGGAAAAAAGAAAGGAAAAAGGGAAGAAAAAGAGGGGAAGGAAAAGGAGGAAAAAGGAAGAAAAAGGGAAGGGGGGGGAAAAGGGGGGGAGAGAAAAGCGATAGGAAAGGATGAGGGAAGGAAGGGAAAAAAGGGGGAAGTGGTGGGGAGGAAAAAAGAAAAAAGGGGGGGGGGAGAAAAAGGGGAAAGGGGAAAAAAAGAAGAAGAAAAAAAAAAAGAAGTGAAAAGGGATAAAAAAGAGGAGAAGAGAGAAAGCGAAAGCCCAAAAAAGGGGGAAGATAATGGAAAGAAAGAAAGAGAGCAAGGGGAAGGGGGGAAAGGGTAAGAAAATACCAAAAAAGACAAAAAAGAGACAAAAAGGAAAAGAAGAGAGGAGGAGAGAGAGAGGAAAAGAAAAGGGAAGAGAGGGGGGAGAAACAGAGCAAAAAAGAGAACTTAAAAAAAATATCTGAAAAAAAAAAATATATTTTTTTTTTCCCCCTTTTTCCCCCCCCCCGTAGCTGGCCCAAATAGGTAAGGACGGACATGCCTATGCAAAAGGAAAACACACTTCCTCCCCCCCCGGGCTGCCCCCCCTCGGCCCGCGAAAAACCCCCTCACCGAGGGGGGGAAACCCGCTTTCCTTTTTCCCTTTTTGTTATTGTTTTTGTATTCTGTCCGATTTTTACCCTTTATTGCTCGTATTCAGTTCCCCCTTTACCGTTCTTTTTTTCTGTCTTTTTGTTACTTTTTTTTCTTTTTCTTTTTCTTTTTTCCCCGCGTCTGGTAAATTATGTCCCCAATTTTTTTTTTTTATTTTTTTTTTCTTTTTTTCTATTTTTTTTTAAATTTTAATTTTTTCCCCTTTTTCCCCCTTTTTTCACGTCCTTTTTTTTTCCCCCCATTTTCTTTTTTAAAATCTTTCTTTTTAAAATTTCCTCCCTCCCCTTTTTTTTTTCCCCCTTCTCCTCCTCTGCTTTTCATCCTCCCCCTTTCTTTCCCCCCCGAAAAAATCTATCCCCCAGACTGAAACCCCTCCTATCACCCCCGTTCCCTTTTAGCACTGACCCCCCTGTGTTCATCTTCCTCCCCCTCGGGGTGTGCTGGCGGGGTTTACGTCGCACTGGAGGGTCATGCTGAGAGGAAAACTTTGCGGGCATTTTAAAGTTAGTCTCCTCTGATTTTTGGGCTTTGTGTTATGATATAGGGGGGCTGTTGTTATTACATTTTTTTATTATTTTGTTATTACAATTGTCATATTAGGCGTATTGTTTTTTAGTAATTATTTTTTTATTATCATGATTGGTTTTTTTAAATTATAATTTTAATTTTAATTATTTTTGTTTCTTTATTGTCTTTTTTATAGTAATGTATTTTAAATAAGGATGCTATCTTATTATTGCTGTTTATTGCTATATTAGAATTATAAAACTTTACTCATTTGACTATTTCCTCACTATTAACAGACTTTCTTGTCATTCTTTCCCTTTCTTTGTGATCTTTCATTATCGCTATTATCATAATTAGTGCTTTTATTCTAATTCCCATTTTACAACCTTTATGATCATTACCACTATCATCAAAATCACTTGTCTCTTCATCATTACTGATACAGTATTTTTACTGCAACTCGTATCATTACATGTTTAACGAACCCTTTTCCCCCCCCAAAAAAGGAGGCCATTTTCCTTTTTCTTGTTTTCCCCAAATTTTTTTCACTTTTTTTTGAAAAATTTTAAAATTAAAAAAAAAAAGGGAGAAAAGAGAGAGAATGGTTTAAAAAAATAAATATATAAATATATAATAAGACCGAAGTCAAGGAAAATATCTTTAGTGAGTGGAGCTGATTTATTTATGCTTTATTTTCGGTATAATGTCAACCAAAGAGAAACAAAATCTATAAAGCACAGAGAAAAAGGGGGCAAAAGCTACTTTTTGCATAGACTCGATGCTCCTTTGCGTATGTAATAACCACAGACCTTAGGCCGGGGGAAATGCATAAGAAATTCCACGGGTCTTTGTAGACTTTAAAATTAAATTCTTTCTTTGAAGTGCTCACTGGGGGCCCTCCACCGCTTCATTCAGCCCCTTTGCTTTTTTCGTTTTTTTTTTTTGCAATCTCCTTTGCCTTCACTTCTCATGCATCCCCTTTCCCCTTTCCCCCTTTCTCCCTTTTTTTCGCTTTCTTTTCCCCCCTTGCTCCTCCTTTCCCCGATTCCATTTCCTTGAATAAAGAAAAGGTTTCCCCCCCTTTCCCCGACGACGGTTTCCCAAACTCGGGGTCCGACTAAGGCGAAAAACACCCCTTCCCGTGGGGCCCTGTACCAGGGACGGCGCAGCACCGGGCCAGGGGGCCCCCTTTCTGCTAGAGCTGAAGAGGCGTGGTTTGCCAGTAGGGTTTTTTCTCTTTTGTGTTCTCGTCTCTCTCACTCTCCCTCTTTTTTTCCCCCCCTCTCCCTCTTCCCCCCTTCCCCTTTTCCCCCCCCACTCCCTCTCGCACTTCCTTTCCCTCTGCCCCTCTCCCCCCCTTTTCCCCCCCTTTTCCTCCCCCCTCTCTCCGACCCTCCCCTCCCCCCTTCTCCCCCCTTTCCCCTCCCCCCCCCTATCTCATCCTTTCCCTCTCTCTCCTTTTTTTCCCTTCCTCCCCATCCCTTTTTTTTCTCTCCTCACCTCCCCCCCCCCCCCTTCCCCTCTCTCTCCCTCCCCTTTTCCCCCCCCCCCCCCCCCTCCCCTCCCCTTCCCTCTCCTACCCCTCCTCCTCCTCTCCCCTTTCTCCCCCTTCCCTCTCTCACCCCGTCCCCCTCGCCCCGATCCTCACCTGCACACGGAGGCCCCCCCACATCCTACCCGATCCCCCCGGCTACATCCTGGACGACATCCTCCGTCCTTCCCGGGTCATCCTCGCCCGTCCGCGGGGTCAGGGGCGGCAGGTCATTTCTAAAAAACGATCGGGTCATTGATTTGGCTTCGAAGGCTGATGGCTGAGCGTGGTGTTTGGGCCCAAAGGGAGGGAGTTTTGTTTTCGTAACAGAGGTGACAGGGAGGTGGGTTCTTGGTAATAGTAAAAGACAGTGAGATGACGGATGAATGATGGAGAGGAGAGACATGCCTGGGGGACAAAAACACGATAGACTGCAGGGAAAAAGGGGGAAAAGTAGACGGGTAACAAAAAAGAGACTAAAACGAGAAAAATAATCTTAAGAATAAAAAAAATTCCAAACATTGTATTTCATCTTAAAAATCAATTATTATTTTATGTTCCAATCACAGCACATAATCAATATTTTTAACCCTAACCTTAAATCACTATCGCCCTCACTATCTTCAAAAAGCACCTGTTCTCCCTTTTAATTTTGTTTCGTTTTTTAGCACTTCTTCTCTCTCTCTCCTCTCTCTCTTTCTATCTCTCTTTCTCCCCTCCCCCCTCTCTCTCACTCTCTCTCTCTCTCATTCTCTCTCTCTCTCTCTTTTCCTCTCCCGCCTTCTCTATCTTTCTCTCTTTCTCTCTCCCTCTCTCCCTCTCTCTCTCTCCCCTTCCCCTTCTCTCTCTCTCTTTCCCCTTTCTTCTCTCTCTCTCTCTTCTCTCTCTCTCTTCTCTCTCTCCTCTCTTTCTCTTTTCCTCTCTCATTCTCTCTCTCTCATTCCCCTCTCTCCCCTTTTTCCTTTTTTCCTCCCGCCTTTCTATCTTTCTCTTTTTCTCTCTCCCTCTCTCTCTCCCTCCCTCCTTCTCCTCCCTCCCCCCTCCCCCCCCCCCTCCTCCTCTCTTTTTCCCTCTCTCTCTCTCCTTTTCTCTCTCTCTCTCTCCTCTCCTCTCTTCCCCCTTCTCTCTCTCTCTCTCTCTCTCCACCTTCCCCGATCGTCTCCCCACCGCCTGTCCGTCGTCTCCCCCTCGCCTCAGCCTCGCTCCTCACCGCCCCCTGTCCCTTCCTCAGACGCGGAGGCGCCGTCGGAAGCCCTCGGCGCGCGTGGCGAACCCAAGGACCTCCTGCTCCTGCTGGCGCTGAAGAGGCTGCACGAGATCGACCTCGTCTGCGATTATTCCAGGATCTTCGTCGTCAGGTGAGGGGAGGAGGGACGGGAGAGGGGGGGGGGGAGGGGGGGGGAAGAGGGGAAAGGAAGGGGGGAAGGGGGGCGAGAGGAAGGAGGGGAGGGAGGGTGGGAGAAGAGGAAAAGGGGAGGGAAGAGGGGAGGGGGGAGAGAGGGAAGGGGGGAGGGGGGGAGGAGGGAAAAAGAGGGAGGGACGGAGGAAGAGGGAGGGAGGAGGAAGGGGGAAGAGGGAGAGAAATGAAGGAGGAGGGGAGGGAGGGAGGAAGGAAGGGGAGGAGGGGTGAGGGGTAGGAAGGGAGCGAAGGAGGGTGGAATGAGGGGAAAGAAGGAAGGAGGGAGCGGGGGTAAGGAAAGGGGAAGGGGAAAAAAGGCAAAATAGAGAAAGAGGGGGGAAGGAGGCGAGGGAGGGTGGGGGAAGACAGGAGAGGGAAGGAAAGGGAAGGGAGGAGGAAAAAGGCAAAAAAAAGAAGGAGTGTAAAGGTTTTGTTTTTTTTGTTTGTTTTTTTGTTTTGCATTTACAACCAAATCCGCCTTCCCCAAAACAACAAAGGGAAAAAGACGGCTCCCATTTCTCCCCCCAAACAATCAAAAGAGGGAACCATTTTCTTCCCCCCCAACAAACACAATTTGCTGAAAAACTGCTTCTCCCCAAAAAAAAGGGAAAAATCACTAAAACCAAATTTTCTCCCAAAAAAAAAAGGCAAAATACCTTTTTTTCCCACAAAAAAACACAAACCCTACCCCCTTTTTTACAACGAAAAACAAAAAATTAATACCTTGTCCCCGAAAACAATCCAAAAAAAAACTTAAAACACTTCCCCCTCCAACAATCCGATAAAAACTACTTTCTCCCCCCAAGAACTACAACAAGCAAAAAGACCCTTTTCCCCCACAAACAGCCCAAAACAAAATAAAAAATCCGCTTTCCCCCCCAAAAACAAAACGTTAATTCCCATTTTTTTCCTAAAAGCTGACAAAAACAAACCTCTGTTCTACTTCTCTCTCCCCCACACAAAACACAAACCCCCTTTTTCTCCCCCGCAAAAAAGGCTAAAAACCATTTCTCTACAAAAGAAAACATAATCCCCTTTTCTCCCAACAAAAAAAACCCCATATCCCTTCCTCCCCAACAAAATAACACTAACCCCAAATTCTCCCCAAACAAACAAATCCCATTTGCTCTCCACAAATAAAACAAACCCCCACGCTCTCCAACGATAAACCAAATCCCCACTGCTCTCCACAGAAAAAACACTAACCCCCACTGCTCCCCAAACAGAATAAACACTAACCCCCACTGCCCCAACAGAAAAAACACAAATCCCCATGTCTCCAACAGAAAAACACAAAAAACCCCCCCCACGCTCCCACAAAATAAACACCCCCCACTGCTCCCAACAAAAAAAGACTAAAACCCCATTCCCCCCCCCCGCCTGAGGGGCACCTGGGCCCCTCGCCGGACAAGCGCTGGGGGCGCTCGCCGATTCCTCTGCCCGATGGTCCCCCCCCCCGCTGCTCTCTCGTCTTCTGCTCCCCGCTGAGTAGGGGAGGGGGGGAGGAAGGGGGAGAGGGAAAAGGGGGGGGAGAGAGGGAGGAAGGGGGGGGGGGAGGGAGGGGAGAAAGGGGAGAGGAGAAAAGGGGGGAAGGGGGGGGAGAGAGGAGGGAGAAGGGGGGAAAAGGAGGGGAAATGCAAAAGGACAAAATTTTAAAAGGGAAAGGGTCTCGTCCAATCCTTCCTGCTGATCAAGAAAGGGAAAGAGGAAAACGAGGGGGGGGGACAAAGAAAGAAAAAAGAAAAAAGGGAAAAAGGAGGGGGAAAAAACTCGTCTCCTGCTCCCACTGTCGAAAAAAGAGAAAGAAAAAAACGGGGGGGAGAAAGATAAAAGGAGAGGCAAGGAAAAAAATGATATAAAAAAAAAACATCTGATACTGATTGTTCTAAATCTACCCAAGAAACTGCTTTATTCGGGAAAATGACAATGCAAATTTTGTTCAAATCTCAGATCCGTACATACCATAGCATAAATTAAATTACTATTAACGTGATTTATCACTTCGAAGGAGTATAAAGAAAGATTGTTTGGGGGGGAAATTTTAAAATTTTTGAAAGAACAGGGGGGCCCCAAAAAGAAAAATTTT
>NC_051426.1:31477558-31480128 GCF_015228065.2 Penaeus monodon
AAGGGCCTGCATTAGTTATTTTTATAATTACTATTATATAATCATCATCATCTATATCAGTTTGAACAATATCAATAATAATAGAAATGTAACCCCAACAGTAAAAGTATAATAAAAGCAAATAATCAATAAGAACGAGGTAAGGAAAGAAAAAAAGAGAGAGAGAGAGAGAAAGAGAGAAAAAAAAAAAGACATACAGCCTACTATGCCTGTTGGCCCCAGTACCCCCCCCCCCCCCCCCCGGTTCAAAAGACAAAGATGTCTGGCTCATCCGCCACTCACGTTGCTAGGCACAGACATTCCGTATCCCTGGAAAGGAAGGTAATGGTGGCGAAGCACGGCCCGACTCAGCATGTCGTCACAGGGGCGGTAAGTCAGCTGGCCGAACGCCACTCATGTTTACCACCAGCCCATTAGTCCGGGCGCTCCTCTACCACTACTCGTTGCCTGGTTAGCGGTTAAAAGGGTGTATGTTAGTAAAAGTCTTGCGGTACCATATATTGTATGATCATTATCTGGACTATGTTATCATGACTAGAGAAGGGGAATTATGAGTCCTTTTCTTAGAAAATGGAGATTTCCATTTCCATTTCACTCCCCCCTTCCTTCCTCTCCGCTCCCTTACTCACCTAACCCGTCCTCTTGAATCTTATGTCTTGACTCTCTTATCCCGTTCCTTTCCCCGTCCTCTAACCCTCACAACTCTTGCTCATCTGGCGCCATGCGCCTCATCCTCCTCCATCTCCACATGTACCTCCCACCCTTTGCCGTGCCTCCCTAATCCCTAATACCCAAACACACATCCCTGACACACAATTCCCTTCCCTTATCCCTCCCCTTTCTCCTCAAATATGCGCACTCTAAAACTCACGTATCCTGACTCCCGAGCTGAAGACATGGACTGTCTATGTATTGGAGGAGGAAATGAGGAAGAGCGCATCAGGCGAGAAGGCTAGGTGAAAAGATGGTGGCGCACCGAGTCATGCCCGCCGCAGCTCGTGCAGCCGAGCTCGTCAGACACGTTGAAGACACGATCACCTGCCTTTCTCTGAAGATGTGGCAACCTGTGGGAGGAAAGGGGGGGGGGGGGCAGAGGGGAATGGATGGGTTAATTGATGGGGATGGAGGAGTGGACAGGTTGGGGAGCGGATGGAGGATGAATTGGAAAGATTGGGAAAGTATTATTTTTGGAAAGAGGGTGAGAAGGAATGCGAGAGAGATTTGTATAGTGTGAGGTTTGCATTTACAATATAAACAATACTGGTTGTGACAGTCATCATAAGCTGATTGAAACAAGAGTAAAAACAATAATAATAGTAAATTATATCAATAATAAAAGGCTAATAACCATATTTTCAGCTTATATTAAGAACAGGCTACAATAACAATAAGAAAAATAATTGTGCTTAATACTGATAACAAAGATAACTATGTCAAATATCAAACACTTAACCCATTAACTGCAGCATCAAAATTGGCTACTGGCCAGTAATGTGGGTTGGCGGCACACATTGGCAGTTCTCCCATTTGTGCCCAGCTTGTTTGGTCCCTCACACACACCATTAGGCAAGGAACAGCCTATAGTTGTATTTAATAAACAAAAGTTTTAAAAAAGTGGTTTCCCATCTCTTTAAATTCTTGGATCCAGGTTATATGACCATCATGTCTTGAAAAAATTTGGCTAACAACTGTGTGACGGGAAAGTGCTGCCATTGGAAACTTTGAATGAGGGTTGGGGTGATGGAATGTGTATGTAAATGCAAAAAGAAGTCAGAGTGCACAAAAACTTTGGGAAAAAGATTGACTGGGGGCATTTAGGAGGGACTCAAATAACACAAGTTACTTTTTATGCACAGATTTTAGCTACTGGAACCACAAAGACAAATATAAACCAAGGAAAATATCCTAAAAGCAAAAACTGCTTATGCAGAAAAAGAGATTATAACACTGTAAAGGGAAAGCAAGGAGTTTACATGCCGGGTTAGGTGGGTGGGGTTACAAGCAAACACCCAAGACAGCTGCACTCAAGAAAGCCAAAACCCCTGATTTGGGTCCAGTAAAGAACAGATTAAGTGCCTTGACCTAATACTGACACCAAACAATTTATGTTACAACAAACTGAGTGAGATGAGCTCCCTCTGACAAGCCAGAGGTGTGAGGTGTGTCAAGATGCGGTGCCACCATCAGCAACTCAGCCAGCCAGAACAATGGGTTAATCAACTACACCTAATCCTACCGAATGCAACAATAATAGGCTCTTTATTTCTTACCTTAGTACCAGTGGCATTAAAGGCAATGGCAGCAAGAGGGCTATCGTGAGCAGGAATCATCGTTTTTGCTTGCTGGAAGAGAGCAGAGTAAATAGTAACTCATCCTTTCATGTTATTTGGCTATCCTGACAGTTATTTAACAATTATCTATCTATCTACTTATAATGAATACCTACGAGGTCTTGTTTTTTCTGGGGGAAGGTTAGAGTGAAATTTTTCTTTTCTATTCTTTAATGGGGCAGACAGCAAGAAAGGAAACTCAGAAGGGGGTGGGAAATATTCCATTAATATTCTCCCCCC
>NC_051426.1:31485228-31492728 GCF_015228065.2 Penaeus monodon
ACTATAGTCGTCTATATATATATATATATATATATATCTATATATATATGATGTCTGTAGCTATATGTCTATATCTATGTATATATATATATATATAATCTACCCTATAAATCTCTACATATATCATCTTATATATATATATATATTTTATATATATCTATAAGTCCTATATATCGATATATGTATATCGATATATATATATATATATATGTATATATATGTTATATATTAACACATAATATATCTACATATCATTATATATATCTATATCTATCTATCTATCCTCTCTATATCTCTATCTACCTATATACCTGTTCATCTATATCTATCTATCTCTCTCTATCTATATATATATTATCTATATCTCTACATCTATGTATATTACATCTATATATCTCTCTCTCACTCTCTATATATCTCTCTCTCTTCCCTACATAGATCTCCATCTCTCTATCTACCTATCTATCTACAAATCATATCTATCTCTATCCTATATCTTCTATATTTCATATACTAGCTCTAGTACTATATCTCTATATATCATCTATATATATCTCTATCATATCTCCCATCTCTCTTACCTTTATATATCTATCTATCTATATATCTCCTCTATAATATACTATAATCTGTATCTATCTCTATCTCTCTATATCTATATATCTCTATATCATATATATAATTATCATATAATATCTATTTATGTATCTATCACCCCCCACACCCCACCACACACACCCCCACCCCACACACACCCAATCACAACACACACCGATTATATATATATATAATATATCTATATATATATATATCATATATATCTATATTACATACATATATATCTACATACATAACATAATATATATCTCGTACATATATATCATCATATAATATATATATATAATATATATATAGATATATCTATATATATAATATTATACTATATTCTCTATATACTACTACATAACATACATATATATACCTATATATAGCTCATGAATATACAATATATATATATATATATCTACTATATCATTTATATTATCTATACCTCTCTCTTACACATATATATACCTATATCCTCACCTTCTCTTATATATATATCTATCTAGATATAGTATGAATATCTATCTATCTATACTCTATATATAGCCTATCTATCTGTAATCTATATATATCTATACATATATATATATATATATCGTCATATACACTATAATCAGATAGTATATCTCTATCTATATATATATACTCACTATGTCCTATATATTCTATCTAGCTCATATCTCTCTACTATAGTATATATCTATACATCCGCATATAGCATATATATATGTTATATATATATATCTATATATCATATACTATGATACAATTGATACTTACATCTGCCTCTGTCTCTATCTATATCTCTCTCTCATCATCTATATAGTCTCTACTCTAATCGATCTATCATTTGATCTATGCTATCTATACTTTTTTTATCTAAAAATTCTTTACATCTATATAATATATATATATATATATATATATATATATATATATATAGCCACTCAACTGAGTAAAAAGTAAAAGACAACGCACCACATGGTTCCAATAAAAGGTTGTGGTAAAATAATAAATAATAGATATAATTTCTATATATAACTTACCCACACATATATATATTGTACATTATATCTATATCTCTACATAATCTAATATATATATATATATATATATACTATTATATATATAGATCTATATATATACATATATATAATATATATATATATATATATCTATATATATATCTCATCTCTCTACTATACTCATATCACATCTTTTTATCATATATCTATATCTCTACTCTATATTCTTATCTATCGTATATACATATGTTATACATCTATCTTCCATATATATCTGATGAACTATATATACATATATACTGATCTATATACCATATATATTATCGCTATGATATACTTACATCATCTTCAACAGTCTCTACGTATATATATCTCTACCTAATATACTATATATAGATATATCTCTATACATATATATCTAATATATATCTATCTAACCTATATAGCATCTATCTATATAATATACTCTCCTATAATATATATATATTGAATATGTTATAGATATATATATATATATATATATACTTATATATATATATATTATTATATATATAATATATATATCTATATATATATATATATATATTACAAATATATATATTACGATATATATATATATATATAGGTATACATAAACATTATATACATATATTATACACATTTTATATATATATCTATTTGCGATTATATATATATATATATATATATATAATACAGTCATGAACTCATCAAATGTTGGGTATATGAGTCATAATAGATAATATCTGAGGGACTATATCATGGGTTCTTTAGTAAAAAATACATAGCATAGAATACATAGTCATAAGATATATGGGTGGTGTAGTCTGTATATATAGGGATGATCTATTCTGGGGTTGGGTGGCTGCATAGTATAGAAATATCTACTACATAATCTCTTTACATCAATGCAATCTCTATATATCCTACAAAAACGACAAACACTAATATATCACAAACACACCACACAACACACACAAACCACACAACCACACCAACATTATTGCTATAAGGATAATATCTGTATATAGAGATAATTAATATATCATATATATCTATATATCTATATAGATACCCACACACATATATTACATACATATATATATATATATTATATATATATATAATATATATCTCTCTTATATATATATATATTATATATATATATATATACTTTATATATCTATATATTATATAATATATAATTATATATTAATATTAACATATACATATACTATAGATATTTTTTTAAATTTATATATATATAGTAGATATCTATATATATATATATATATATCTATCATATCATCTATATCATATAGATATATACTATATCATCTCATATATCTATATATATATATATATCTAATATATCATATATTAACATATATAGTATATATATCTATCATCTACATATACAGTGTGTGTGTGTATATATATCTCCTTTTATATATATATCTTATATATAATCTCTGCTATCTACTAGTTATCTATATATATATCTCTATATTATATATATATATATATGCTATAATGATATAATGTATATCTAGCACACACACACACAGCACACATATATATATATACTATATATATATCTATATCTATATATATATATATATATATTAAATAGTATATAGTTATCTAATTATATATATTATATATATCTATATATATATACTTTTTATATACTATTTATATATATATATATATAGACATATATATCATCTATACATTATATATCCGGGTAGATATCTATATATATCTATATATCAAATCAATCGATCTCTATATACTATATACATATATATATTACTACCTCTCTATCGTCTCTGCCTTATATATATCTTATTCATATAGATATATATATCTATAACGTAACATCATATCACATACATAATACATAATACCATACCTAACATATATATATATATATATTAGATACAATATATATATATATATATATATATATAATATCTTCTCCATTCAAAAATATATATATATATATATATCTAATATCCTATATATATATATATCTATACCTATAGTCATTATAATATATATATATCTCTATATATATCATATTTTTTGTATATAAATATTCTATCTCTTATATACGCTCTATCTATATATCTATCTATATATCTATCTCTAAAACTATCTATAGCTTGTATGTCTGTCTATCTATCTCTCGACGCTATATATCTCTCTCTCTAATATTCATCTAGTCTCATCTTCTCTATATATAATATGTCTGTTATGTATATGTATTTCTGTAGGTATCTATAGGTTTAGTATTATATTTATCTTATCGATATATATCTATCTAATCATCTCTCTTCTATATTTATTTACTATAACTATCTGTATCTCTATAATACTCTTATCTCTCTCTCTCTAATCTATATATTTATACTCTACCTCTATATCTACTATATACTGTATATCAGTCTATATATATATCATCTATATATATACTATATATATCTCTATATCTCTCTCTCTTGTCATCTCTTATCTATCTTCTATTATCATATATTCTGCATATGTCTCTCACTCTCTGCTCTTCTCTCTCCCTCCTATATATATCTCTCTCGATATACCTATATATAGTCTATATATCTATATATATTATTATCTATATAATATATATATATATCTATCTCTGTGTGTGTGTTTGTGTGTCTAATCACATATATATATATCTCTATCTACTCTATCTTATATATATATATCTATCTATATATATATCTATATATCTATATCTATATATATACATATCTATATATATATATATATAATATCTATATATATATATAACTATCTATATATGTATCATATATGTATATCTATTGATGTCTATATCATATTCATATATATATCATATCATATCATATATAGATCTATCTCTCATCTAGATTCTCTATATAATATATATTACTCATATATCTATATCTAGCTTCTCTAATCATTTATCTGTCTTTTCTCTCTACTATCTCTATCTCTATCTTATCTCTTCTATCTCTCTCTCTAGCGTCTCTCTCTATATCGCTCTCTCTCAACTCTCTCTCTCTCTCTCCCTCTCTCTCGCTCTCTCTCTCTCTATCTATATCTCTGTATGTAGCCTCCTGGTGTGTGTGTCTCTCTACTCTCTTCTCTCTCTATCTCTCCTCTCTCATTCTACCTCTCTCTCTCTCTCTCTCTTTCTCTGTGTGTGTGTGTGATTGTGTGGTGTTGTGTGTGGCGTGTTTCTCTCGCTGTGTCCTCTCTCTCTGTATCTCTCTCCATCCTCTACTCTTCTCTCTCATCTTCTCTCTCTCTCTCTCTACTCTCTCCTCTCCCCCTCGCTCTTCCTACTCTCTCTCTCTTCATATATCTCTCTCTGCTCTCTCTATCTCTCTCTCTCTCTGTCTCTTCTCTCTACTCTCTCGCTCTCTCTCTCTATCTCAGTCTACTCTCCTCTCCCTCTGTGTCTCTATCTCTGTCTTCCCTGGTTTGTACTCTTCGCTAGATATCTATATGTCTCTCTCTCTATTTGTCTCTCTCTGTCTCGGCCTCTCTAGCCTCTCTCTCTCTCATCTCTCTCTCTCCTCTCTCTATCCTCTTCTCTCTCTCCTCTCCTCTCTTCTCTCTCTCTCATCTCGCCTCTTCCTGTCCTCTCTCTCCCCTCTCTCTCTCTCTATCTCTCTCTCTCTCTCATCTCTGTTCTCTCTCATCATCTCTGTCGCTCTATCTCCTCTCTCTCCTGTCTCTCTCTGTCTCTCTCTCTCTCTCTCATCTCTCTCTTACTCCCTCTGGATCCTTCTCTGTCTCTCTCTATCATGTCTCTCTGCTCTATCTCTCGCTCTCTCATCTCTCTCTTCTCTCGTATTCTCTCTTCGCTCTCTTCTCTCTCTCTACGCTCTCACTGTCTATCTCTCTCTCTGTTTTGTCCTCCTCTGTCCCTTCTATTCTCTCTTCTTTCTTCTTTTCCCCCCCCTTTTCCTTGTGCCCCCTGTGTGCTTTGTCCTTTTTACTTTTTTCCTCCGTCTGCTTGTCTATCTCTCTCTCTCTCTATCTCTCTCTCAAAATCATCTCTCTCACTCTCTCTCTCTCTTACCTCTCAGTCTGTCCACTCTCTCACTCTCTTCTCTCTCTCCTTTCTCTCTCTCCTCTCTCTCTCATATTCTTCTCTCTGTTCCTCTCTCTCTCACTCTCCTCTCCGTCTCCCTCTCACTCCTCTCTCTCCCTCTCACTCTCTCTCTCTCTCTCATCTCTTCTCTCTCTCTCTATCTCTCTCTTGTCTCTCTTCTCCTCTCTCTTCTCTATTCTGCTCCCTCTCGTCTCCTCTCTCTCTCTCTATCTCTCCCCTCTCTTCTCATTCTTCTCTCTCTGTGTGTTCTGTCTGTATCTCTCGTCTGTCTGTCATCTAATCTCTGTCTGTCTCTCTATCTCTCTCTCTCTCTATCTCTCTCTCTCTCTGTTTCTCTCTCATTCTCTCTGTGTGTGTGTGTGTGTGTGTGTGTGTGTGTGTGTGTGTGTGTGTGTGTGTGTTTCTCTCTCTCTCTCCTCTCTCTCTCTCTCTCTCTCTCTCCTCTCTCTCTGTCTCCTTCCTCTCTCTCTCTCTCTCTCTCTCTCTCTCTCTCCGCTCTCTATTGTCTCTCTCTCTCTATCTCTCTCTCTCTCTCTCCTCTCTCTCTTTGTATCTCTTCTCTGTCTCGCTCTCTCTCTCTCTCTGTTCCGTATCCTCGCTCTCTTCTCTCTCTCTCTCTCATCTCCTCATCTCTACTCTCCTCTCTCTCTATCTCTCTCTTCTCTTCTTCATTATCTCTATGTCCCTCTCTATCTCCTCTCTCTCTCTCTCTCTCTTCTCTCTCTCTCTCTCATCATTCCATCTATCTCTCCTCTCGCTACTCTCTCTCTCTCATCTCCTCTCTCTCTCTCTCTCCTCTCTCTCTCTCTCTAATCTCTCTCTCTCTCTCTACTCCTCTGTCTCTCTCTCCTCCTCTCTACTCTCTCTTCTCTCTCTCTCTCTCTCTCTCTCCCTCCCTCTCTCTCCTCTCTCTCTCTCTCTCTCCATATCTCCCTTCTACCTCTCTCTTCCTCTCTCTTCTCTCTCTCTCGCTCTCCTCTCTCTCTTTCCTCTCTCTCTCTCTCTCCCTCCTCTCTCTCTCTCTCCTCTCTTCTCTCTCTCTCCTCTCTCTCTCCTTCTACTTCTCTCCATTCTCTCTCTATTCCATCGTCTCTGTTTCTCTCTCTCATCGTGTCTCTCTCTCCTCATCTCTCTCTCTCTCTCATTTCCCTCCATATCGCTCTCTCTCCTCTCTCGCTCTCTCTCTCCCTTATCTCTCTCTCCTCGTCTCTCTCTCTCTCTCTCTCGCTATCTCTATATCTCTCGCTCTTCCTCAGCTAGGTATCTTATTTCTCTCTATCTATCTCTCTCTCTCTCTATCGCTCTCTCTTCTCTCTCTCATCTATCTATCCCATATACCTTATCTCTCCATATCCCTCTCTCTGTCTCTCTCTCTCTCTCTCTCTCTCTTCTTCTCCGCTCTCTCTCTCTCCTCTGTCTCTCTCTCCTCTGTTCTCTCTCGCTCTCTAGGTCTCAAAATCTCTCCCCTGTCTCTCTCTCTCCCCCTCCTGGTCCTTCTCCCTCCCCATCTGTCCTCTCTATTCCGCATATCTCTCCCCCTATCTCTCCCTCTCTCTCTCATTCTCCCTCTATCTACCCTGTCTCCATCTCTCTCTCCCTGTCCCCTCTCTTCTCTACTCTATTCTCTCTCTCCCTGTCTCCCTCTATTCTTCCATCTCTCCTATCTCTCTATACATCTATACCATCTATCTCTCACCTCCTCTACCTCTCTCTCTCCAC
>NC_051426.1:31500228-31512728 GCF_015228065.2 Penaeus monodon
CACACACACACACACACACACACACACACACACAAATCCTAACCCTAAAGGCAAACAAACTTTAAAGACAAATCTACCTCTTCAGAAGAGACACAGACAGTTTGCCACAAAGGCAAGACCTAATTGAGGAAAATATTGAAAACCACTAATGATAACTAATCATGACGGCATGTCCAAGGTGTAGGGAAAGCTCTATGATCACTGGGCATGACAGCCTGGCAAGTGAGTATTTGTGGATATACAAGAAAATAAACACAGACATACACACTGATACATAGACACGCGCAAACAGTAACTTTAAAATTACTGTACAACCTACTGTGTTATGGGATAAAATTATTATGTACTTGATATGAAAGAAAGACAAAGTCATATAAAGTGAGTGAGAGGGGAATGAGATCAAGAGAGAGATACAGAGAAAGACAAAAATAGAGAGAGAGAGAGAGTTTAAAGTTTGTTTGGTTTTGATTTCATTTGTTACAATGGATATTCTTGGTGTGACATACTGTCTGTTTTGATTTTGCTCACGTGTGTCAGCTGAACCGAGTCCTTACCCACCGTGGTGCCCAGCCACAGCAGTAACCTCCAGGCGACAGTTGCAACTTCTCGCGCCTGGGCAGGGCACAAACCGCCGACCCCTCGGATGAGAGGCCGACACGTTACCACTGTACTAGCCCGGAGAGAGAGAGAGAGAGAGAGAGAGAGAGAGAGAGAGAGAGAGAGAGAGAGAGAGAGAGAGAGAGAGAGAGAGAGAGAGAGAGAGAGAGCAAAACCCGAGCTTCTTATCATTTGAACCCCAAGGATAAAAAACATTCTTCTAAATGTAAGAAACACTTATGCCTATGTTATCTTTCAAAGTAAATATCTTTAGAACTAATCTAGCAATAAATAAGAGATTTTGTGGCAGCAATTAGCATGCAGGGCAAGAGAATGCAAGCAGGATACGAAATATTTCTCAGGGTGAGGGAACTTGTGTTACACTTTACTACTCCTGGAACTGAAACAAAGAACTTCCCTGGTCTGAAATTCATCACTAAATCTGTTTCCTTTAATTTCAAGTATTGAAAAAGCTAAAGAGATATGAGACTAACCAATGTGTGTTTCATATACATATGTATATTTATATAGTATTTTTGTATGTATCTATGTACGAATGGTAAATCACCCTACCTTGTTGATACTATGTTAAAAAAACCCACAATGCACAAAATAGACTTTTTAAAAACAAGACAAGTTTTGAAATCCTCCTGCACTCCATATTCAGGTTGACCTAAAGATGGAATCCAGGAGGATTTCAAAACGGTTTTATTTCTAAAAAGTCTAGTTTGTGCATTGTGGGTTTTTCTACCATCGTATCTTTTTATGTATGTGTATGTAAATATATATGTATGTATATATATATATATATATATATATATATATATATATATATATATATATATATATATATATGTATATATATAATATATATATATATATATATATATATATATATATATATATATATATATATATATATATATATATATACATACATACATACATACATACATACATACATACATACATACATACATACTCACACACACACACACACACACACACACACACACACACATATATATATATTCTAGAAATATAACAATATCAACTATGTTAAAAACCAAATCACATATGTATCAAAACTTCTAAATGAAATCAATAAGGCCACTCTACAGATGAAGAGTCAATCACCAACGTGTCCTTTAACCCAATGACAACAGATGTATGCTCTGCCCCTGGAGTTTCTTGTGAATTTTGCTTCAAACAGGTGGCTCCACATGTACTCAGCCACCAAGGGATCTATCAGCAGGCCCTAGTGACCGCACCTGAATTCCCCATTACTTGAATTTGCTGGATATGTTTTTCTTTATAATACTATTGATACTGTTACCAATCTTACTGATATTATGATGATTAAATTGTTAATAATACATTAATAACATTAAAGACAATAAAATAATACAAACGAAGCTTTCCAAAAATCGAAGAAAAGGGTAAACAAGTGTGATGGGTAGGACAAATAACTGACCCCTTGGTGACTAAACACCTGTAGACCCATCTATGTGCAGAGCCAATAGATGAACTTAAATTAAGGTGGGCATGGCATGTATTCCTGTAATCTGGGTCAATTGGGTTAATGCAATAAGTGATTAGAATACCAAACAAAGAAACAGAAACACTAAACCTAGGGTATAAATTTTTTTAAAACATATCGTTAAGAAGTCCCGCCGACTATTATATATCTGTATCATTAGTCATTACCCTGTATGCTCATCACCCTTATAGTTAATCCAATGCTACCAATCACTTACCACTTTGAAAAAAAACTAAGACTCAACAGGTAAGTTGGTACCTATGATACCATGTCTAGTCCCTTACCTGGTTCTGTCTTCTTGGCGCCTCCAGGGTAAGGTCCTAGCACGGGGCCCCCCTCACTTACTGGGCTGCTCCCCTCACCGCTTCCGTCAAGCCTGCAACACGGAGGGAGAATCAGTTTAGATCAACTCTATTCTAATTATTATCCTGTTTCTTTATTCATCATCTTTTTTTTCTATACTGATTTATTTTGCTAAATGGAAATTATATGCGAGACAGCAACAGAAGGCCATCTTGACTTCTTGCTAGTTAAAACCATACCTGTGTTGTTTCAATAATGTGCAGTCACCTCCTTCTGTAGTATTTAGGTTGTAAATGTACAAATAACCATCTGTTGAAGCGACAACTACCCGAGGATGTTTCTGAATCCTGCAAGACGCATGAATATTCATTTTAGTTAAATTCACTTACACAACTGGAAAGGGCCTGCATTATTTATTTTTTATAATTACTATTATTATAATCATCATCATCTATATCAGTTTGAAAAATATCAATAATAATAGTAAATGTAACACCAACAGTAAAAGTATAATAAAAGCAAATAAGCAATAAGAAAGAGGTAAGGAAAGAAAAAAAGAGAGAGAGAGAGAGAAAGAGAGAAAAAAAAAAAAGACATCAGCCTACTCATGCCTGCTTGGCCCCATTACAGCGTTCAAAAGACAAAGATGTCTGGCATCCGCACTCACGTTGCTATGGCACAGACATTCCGTATCCCCTGGAAAGGAAGTGTAATGGTGGCGAAGGCACGGCCCTGACTCAGCATGTCCGTCACAGGGGCTGGTAAGTAGCTGGCCGACGCACTCACTGCTTTACTCATCCAGCCCATTAGTCCGGGCTGCTCCTCTACCACTACTCGTTGCCTGGTTAGGGTTAAAAGGGTGTTATGTTAGTAAATAGTCTTGGGTTACCATATATTTGTATGATCATTATCTGTGACTATTTTATCATGACTAGAGAAGGGGAATTAATTGAGTCCTTTTTCTTAGAAATGGAGATTTCCATTTCCATTTCCCTCCTCCCCTTCCCTTCCTCTCCCGCTCCCTTACTCCCCTAACCCCTCTCCTCTTGAATCTTATGTCTTTGACTTCTCTTATCCCTTTTCCTTTCCCCTTCCCTCCTAACCCTCACAACTCTTGACCTCATCTGTCCTCCATTTCTCCTCCTCCTCCTCCATCTCCTACATGTACCTCCTACCCTTTGCCTTTCCTCCCTAATCCCTAATACCCCAAACACACATCCCTGACACCCACAATTCCCCTTCCCTTCTCCCTCCCCTTTCTCCTCAAATCTGAGTCACTCTAAACTCACGTATCCTTGACCTCCTCGAGCTTGAAGACATGGACTGTCTCTGTATTGGAGGAGGCAATGAGGAAGAGCGCATCAGGCGAGAAGGCTAGGGAAAAGATGGTGGCGCACCGCTTCATGCCCCGCCGCAGCTCGTGCAGCCGAGCTCCGTCAGACACGTTGAAGACACGTATCACCGTGCCTTTCTCTGAAGCTGTGGCAACCTGTGGGAGGAAAGGGGGGGGGGGGCAGAGGGGAATTGGATGGGTTAATTGATGGGGATTGGAGTGAGTGGACAGGGTTGGGGAGAGGATGGAGGATGGATTGGAAAGATTGGGAAAGGATTCATTTTTTGGAAGAGGTGAGAAGGAATGAGAGAGAGATTTAGTTATTAGTGTGAGGTTTGCATTTACAATATAAACAATACTGGTTGTGACAGTCATCATAAGCTGATTGAAACAAGAGTAAAAACAATAATAATAGTAAATTATATCAATAATAAAAGGCTAATAACCATATTTTCAGCTTATATTAAGAACAGGCTACAATAACAAAAAGAAAAAAAATTGTGCTTAATACTGAAAACAAAAAAAAACTATGCCCAAATCAACACAAAAACCCATTCGCGCTCAAATTGGCTACGGGCCAATGTGGGTTGGCGGCACACTTTGCATTTTCCCCCCATTTGTGCCCAGCTTTTGTTTGGTCCCTCACACACCACCATTAGGCAAGGAACCCTATTTTTTGTTTTAAATAAAAAATTTTTTAAAAAAGTGGTTTCCCATCTCTTTAAATTCTTGGATCCAGGTTATATGACCATCATGTCTTGAAAAAATTTGGCTAACAGTGGAGGGGGAAAGTGCTCCCTTTGGGAAATTTTGAATAGGTTTTTGGGGGTGATGGAATGTGTCGTCATGTAAGGTGCCAGAAATGACTAGTCATGAGTGCACAAAGCTTTTGGAAGAAGATTCGAGCTGGGGGGCATTTAGGAAGGGACTCAAATAAAAAATTTATTTTGTTAGGGGGCACGAGTTGTGACTCCCGGGACACCATAAAATGACAAATAAACCAAGGGAAAAACCCAAAAGCAAAACTGTTTATGCAGAAAAAGATTATAACACTGAAAAGGGGGAAAGAAAGGAAATCCTGACACGCCATGGGTCTTAGCTGGGGGGGTTAAACCCAAACCCCCAAAGAAGCTGCACTCAAGAAAGCCAAAACCCCTGATTTGGGTCCAGTAAAGAACAGATTAAGTGCCTTGACCTAATACTGACACCAAACAATTTATGTTACAACAAACTGAGTGAGATGAGCTCCCTCTGACAAGCCAGAGGTGTGAGGTGTGTCAAGATGCGGTGCCACCATCAGCAACTCAGCCCAGAAAAGGGGTTTAAACTACACCTAATCCTCCCGAAAAACAATTTGGGCTTTTTATTCTTCCCTTTAGTACCAGGTTAAAGCAAGGGGCAGCAAGAGGCTATCTTTGAGCAGAATCACTTTTTTGCTTGCTGGAAGAGAGCAGTAAATATTTCTCCCCTTTCTTTTTTTTGGTATCCGGGCTTTATTTAACAATTTCTATCTATCTATTTATAATGAATCCCTACGAGGTCTTGTTTTTTCTGGGGGAAGGTTAGAGTGAAATTTTTCTTTTCTATTCTTTAATGGGGCAGACAGCAAGAAAGGAAACTCAGAAGGGGGTGGGAAATTCCATTAATATTCTCCCCCCCCCAAAAAAAAAAAATCAACGACTGAACAACAATAACTGGATTTCTATGTCCACCACATTGTTGAATAACTGAGAGATACATCCCCATCCCCTAAACTGCTAGGTAGAGACATGGACAAAAGAAATAGATCTTGAATGAAGCTTCAAAGCCCTCTTGACCTATCAAGAAGGGTCATATTATTAGGAACATGCTGATGAGAACTTTCTTCAAGACGATGTCCCATTTTATTGACAGATTAAGCTTGCTTTTAAAATCTTATAATACTCTAAAACTTACTTCTTTAGAGACTTTCTAACTTACCAAAAATATAAAATCAATCACACTTTCGTTGCAAATATGAGAGAAAAAAAAAAAGTTCTCTGGGTAGAATACATAAACATATAAATATACAAACAAATAAGCAATTCCACCAACCACTAACTTACCAGATTTTGAGCATCGAAGATCTGGACCTGGCCAATGGAGTTGGAACCAGGGTAGGCTAAGTAACAGTTGTCATTACTAATGGAGAGAGCGCACAGACCCATGGGGTTTGGCGGGGTGTCACGGATGGTGTGGAGAACCTTCATGTCGCGGATGTTGTGGATATACAAGGACTCCTCTAGGCAGACCACCAGTCGCTGAAATGGGGTCAAGAGAGCTTAGGGCCTTATTGGGGATGCGAAGTCGCTGCTTCACTAGACGTGGTTTTCTATGGGTATGACTTCCTGTCTCGTCTCTCTTTCCTCTTCCTTGTGTATCACTTGGTATAAAAACAATAGTAATAAAAATGAAAATAGGAAAAATTAAAAAAAATTAAATAAACCCAAAAAATGACAAAAAGTAAATCTACATCAGGGATTTTTTTTATTGTTTATCTATGGAAATATAGGAAAAGTTTCCTTAAATTTTCATAGTGTAAAACAAACAATAAATATTAAAAACTAAGCAAATAATAATAAATAAGGCAATCAGTAAACATTATCTTATATTAATAAAAAAATTTATATAAAATATATATATTATATATATATATATATAAAATATATAATATATATATATATTTTTATATATATATATATATATTATATATATATACTACTATATTTATATACATAAATATATTAATTATTTATTATTTTATATTTATATAATATTTTTATATGAGATACATAAAAGTATTAGTGTGTGGTTGTGTTGTGGGGTTTTTGTTTGTATGTATTATGTTGATGTATTTTTGTATGTATGTTGTATGTTGTTGATTTATGTATGTATTATTTTATATTATTTATATTATAATATATTATTTTTTTATATATATTTTAATTATTTTTAATATAAATATATATATATTCTATATATTTCTTAATATTCTATATATAATATAAAATATATTAAATATATATATTATATTATATATTATTAAAAGAGTATCTAAAAGTAAAATATGTGTGTGTGTTGTGTGTGTGTTTTTGGGTTTTGTATTTTATGTTGTATTTATGTATGTTTTATTTTTATGTATGTATTATGTATGTATGTTTATGTAGTTGTATGTATTTTATAATATAAAAATTTTTATTATATATATATTATTTATATATTATATTAATATATATTTTATTTCATTAATTTATATATATTTTTATATATATATATATATTTTATATATATTATTTATATATATATAAAATTTTAAAATTTTACCACATATATACTGTAAACTAGTTGCAGAGTACACTTACTGCCCGGTTGAGCTTGACGGCAAGAATGGTGTTGGGATAACTGTAGTTGCATATCTCGGAATTTTTCTTGAAGTGGCACACTTTTAGTTTGCGCGGAGACGATAAACTAACTACAGCGACCAGACTGCTGGAGAAGAGCCGTTCTACGATGCATGTGTCTTCATTTACTGAAAAATGAAGGATGAGATGCTCAAAAACACAAAAAGGGAAAAAAATCTAGTTTGTGGAGACAGTGACAAAAAATATTTATCAACAAGTAAATGCACAATTCATGGCCATACATACACACACACATGTATGTATGTATGTATGTATGTATGTATGTATGTATATGTATATTATATATATATATAAAATATATTACTATTATATATATTATTAATATTTTATATTATATTTATATACACATTTTTATATATATATTTCACAATTTATATATACACATATTATTATTATATACACATATATATAATATATATATATTATATATTATTTTATATATATAATATATATATAACTTATACTTAATTAAATATACTTTTATACAATAATATATATATATATTATTATATAATATTTAAATTTTAATATATAATATTAATATATATATATATTTAAAATATAAATATATACAAAATAATACAATAATTATAAATATTATATATAATAATTATATATTATTATATTAATATAAATTTTATTTATATAATATATATATATATTACACAAACAACCACACACACACACACACACATATATATATATATATATATTTATATTATATATATATAACATAATATATATTATTACATTATATTATATTATACTATTTATTATAAAATATAAAATATAATATATAATATATATATATATATATACATTATTAAATATTCATTATATTTAAATAAATTTTAAATTTTAAAATATAAATTAAATATTTATATTAAAAATATATATATCTATATTATTAATATATATATTTTAAAAAATATATTATACTATATATATTATTATTTTTTTATATATATATAGTATTATATATATATATATATTATATATATTATATTATTATATATTATTTTAAACTTTTAATTATTATAATATATAATTAAAATTATATATATATATTTATTAAAATAAAATTATAATTTTTATATTTAATATATTTTTATTAAAAAAAAAAAAAATTTTTTATATTTTAATATATATTTTTTAATTTTATATATCTATATTATTTATATATTAAATATATTTTTTTATAATTTATTATATATATTTAAAATACATATTAAAATATACTTATCTTTAAATTATAATATATTTATATATTTATATATATATATTTCTTTAAAAAAAAAAAAATACATATATTTTATATTATAAAAATACTATCTAAACTATATCTATATTATTATATAATTCTAATATATATTTATCTATTCTATAATATTTTTTAAAATATTATTTTAATATATTATATATCATATTATTTATTCTTATTTCTTTATTATTTTTTTTTTTTTTATTAAAAAATTTTTTTAAAATTCTATATTTTATATATATATATTAATATATATTATCTTATATTTTTATTTTTTTTAAATTTTTATATTTCTAATATCTTTTTATATTTTTTTTTATTTAAAAAAAAATATATTAAAATTTATTTTATATATATAAAATAAAATTATATATATATTAATTTATATATGTGTGTGTGTGTGTGTGTGTTTATTATATATATTATAATAATTATTTAAAATTCTTTTAAAACTATATAAATTTTATATATTTTATATTAAAATTTATTTATAATTTTATATATTAAAAATTATATATTAATTTAAAATTTTAAATTTTTTTTATATTTATTTATTTAAAAAAAATATATTTTATATATATTATAATATAATATATATATTAAATTTTTATATATATTCTTATCTATATATATATATATATATTATTTATTTTTATATTATATATATATATTTAATATTTATTCCCCCCCCCCCCCCCCCCCCTTTTATATGTAATATATATAATATATATATATAAAATCTATTTATATTATATATATTATATATTTTTTAATTATATAATTAATTTATAAATATATTTTAAAATTATATTATTAAAAATTTATTATATATATTATATATATTAAATTATATTATAATATATATAATATTTTATAATATATAATTTTAAAAATTTTATATTTATTTTTTATTTAATTTTTATTTTGTTTATATTTTTAATTTATATTTAAAAAAAAAACCCCCCCAAAATATATAATTAACTATATATATTTATTCTATAATTATATTTATTATATTTCTTTTTTTTTATTTTTATTTTAAAAATTATTTTTTTTTGTATTTTTATTTATAAATTATTTAAAATTTATATTTTTTTAAATTTTTTTATTTTTTAATTTTATTTAAATTATTTTTTTATTTTATATATATCTTTATATTTTTTATATATATTATAAAATTTTTTGTTATTTATTATTTTTTTTTAAAAAAAAATTAAAAAATTTTTTATTATTTTATAAAAAGTAATTATATATATTTAATAATTTTTTATATATATATATATTATTAAATATATAATTTATATATCTAATTTTAAAATATTATTTATATATAAAAATATGTTTTTTCCAAAATGTATATATATATTAATCCATAAAACAACACCCCAAAAAAAACCCAAACCCAAACCCAAAAAAAAAAAACAAAAAAAACAAACAAAAAAAAAATAAATACCCCTACCAAAAAATATATATATTTTTTTGTTTTTTTTTTTTTTTTTTTTTTTTTTTTTTTTTTGTTTTTATATTTTCTATATAATTTGATATATATATATTATATATATTATGTTTTTATTATATCAAAAAAAAAAAACCCCCCCCCAAAAAAAAAATTATAAATATATTATTATACTTAAATTATATATATATATATTTATAATATATATTATATATAATAATATTATATTTTATATAATTATATATATACTATTATGGGGGGGGCCAATTAATATAAACTTACACCAAAACACACACACCACCCCGCCCACAAACCCCCACCCCACCACCCAACCACCACACCATAAATTCCAAAAACCCCAAACACAAACCACCCTTAATTGTGTTTGGGGGTGTGTGGGGGGTGGTGGTTGGGTGGTGTGTGGGTTGTGGGTTTTGGGGGGGGTTTGTTTGGAATTAAAAAAAAAAAAAAAAAAAATATAAAATATAATTATATTATTATATTATATAAAAAAAAAAAAAAAAAACAATATATTATAAATATATATATTTTATTATAATTATTTATATATATAAAATATATAAAATATATATTATATTATATTATTATATATATATTATTATATATATATTATAATATAATCTTAATTGTTTAAAATTTTAAATAATGTAAATTTAAATTTAATTCATCAACGACCCCGGGGTTTTTTTTTTTAAAAAATTATATTTTTTACCATTTTCAAAACCCCTATTTAAAATTACTAATAAATTATCAAAAAAAAAAAAAATAAAAAGTTTTAAATTTAAAAAAATCATAAAAACCATATTTTTAATTAATTTAAAATTTTATAAATTAAATTAATTTTTTCATAATTTTTTTTTTAAAATTTTTAAAAAAAAAAAACAACAAAAAAAACTATATTATATAAGATATATATATAATAATTTTTTTATATTTTATAATAAAATATATATATTATATATATACATATATAATAATATATAATATATATTAAAAATATTTATATATATTTTATAATATAATTTTTTTTATATTTTTATAATATAATTTTATTATATTTTTATTATATATATATAATATATATATTCTATTATATATTACTATTATTCAATATAATTTTATCTATTATTTATTTTTTAAAATATATTTATTTTATTCAAATATATATTCCAACCAAACACCAACCCAAAAAATAAAATTTTAAATATATATATATTTTATATTAATATATATATATAATAATATATTTATTATATAATATATATTATATATATTATATATTTTAATTATTATAATTTTATTATATTTTATATAAATTTTTTTTAAAATTTTATATATCTTATTATCTATTAAAATTTTATATATAAAATATTTATTAAAATTATTGATATAATATCTTTTTATATTATATATATATATAAATATATATATATAATATTATATTATATATTTATTTTTTATATATTATATATATTACCAAACCCCCCAAAACAAAAAAATTATAATTATAAATATATATATAATATTATATATATTTATTATATATATTATAATTTAAAATATAACTAATTTTTAAATTATATAATATATAATTATAATATTATTTTATATAATATATTATTTTATATATTTTATTATATATTTTATTTTATAAATCATATTATTATTTTATATATATATATTTATATATATATAAAATTATATTCCTATAACTATATTTTTATTATATTATTTATATTTTTATAAATATTTTATATTTATTATTATTATTATATATATATATATAATTTTATATATATATTTTCATATAAATTATATATCTTTTAATATATATTATTTATATTATATTATATTTTTAATATTAATTTTTAAAATTTCTCTTTATATTCAAAAAAAAAAAAACAAAAAATTTTTAAAATTATATATATATATATATATATATTATATATTTATCTATATAATTTTATATTTTTTTATTATATATTATATTTTATTTTTTTTATTTTTTATATAATATTTTATATTATATATATATATTATATTTTTTATTATTATAATATTTTATATATTTATTTTAAAAATTATTTTTAATTTTTTTATCTATTTTTTCTTTTGTTATTGTTTTTTTTTTTTCTATCTATATATCTCAACCCCAACACCACCCCACCCAACACACCCAAAACCCCCCCCCCCCCACAATTCCACCAACCACACCCCACCCCTCCCAAAACCATCAAAAAAACACAAAAAAAAAATCCCTCCCCCCTTTTTGTTTTTGTTTTTTTTTTTTTTTTTTTTTTTTTTTTTTTTGTTTTTTTTTTTTTTTTTTTTTTTTGTTCCCCCCCCCCCCCCCCCCCCCCCCCTTTTAAAATTTTTTTATCTTTTAAAATTTTTTTTATATTTTTTTTTATTTTCTTAAAATTTTTTTTATTTTCTTTATCCCCTCTTTCGTCCTCAAAATTTCCACCTCTGGTTTCTTCAGTCCCCCCCCTTTTTTCCCTTCAAACTTCCCCTCTTTCCTCCTCCTTCCACCGCTCTTCCCTTTTCCT
>NC_051426.1:31517728-31540228 GCF_015228065.2 Penaeus monodon
AGACCCCCCCCCCCCCCCCCAACCCCCCCCCCCAACCCACGCTAACAACGCCCCGCAACCTGCCAAGGGCGGGGGGGGGGACCCTGGGGGGGAAAACCCCCCAAAAAATTTTCCCCCCCTTTTTGCCCCTCCCCCCCGCGGACCCCCCCCCCCCCCGTTTTTGCCTCCGGGGAACCCGGGAAATTTACGGGAAAAATCCCCCGGGGGCGCCCTCCGCCCCCCGCCCGAGACCATGAGGGGATGGCCCCCCCTCCAAGGCACCCCCCCCGGTAACCCAAACCCATTAGGGGAAAAAAAACGGGCGACCTCCCATGGGCCCCTTTTTTGGGGGACCCTTTGGGTCCACGGGCCCCCCAGTCCCCCCGCCCCCCGGGCCCCCCCTCTTCTTAAACCCCCAAAAAAGGCTTTTGGCCCCCGGGCGTGCGAGGAAGGGTTTTTCCCCGGAAAGGGGGCCCTATAACCCCCAAGGCCCCAAAAAGAAAAGGAAAAAAAAAATTTTTTTTTCTCAAATTTCTTTTCCCCCGTTTTTGCCATTTTTCTCCCTTTTCTTTTTTTTCTTCCCTTTTCCTCCTCTCAATTTCTTCCCCTTTTCTTTTTCTTTTTTTTTTCTCTCTTTCATTTTTTTTTCTTTCTTTTCTTTTCTTTCCTTTTCGTCTTTTTTTTTGGGCCCCCTCTCCGCTCACTCCCCTCCTTTTCCTTTTTAAAATCTTTAAAAAAAAGGGGGGAAAAAAAAAAATTTTTCGCCTTTCTTCTTTGTCCCTTCCTTCCCTTTCCCTTTTTTTCCTTTCCCTCCTCCTTTTCTCTCTGCTCCTTTTTCTCTTTTTCTCTCTCTTCTCCTCTTTTCTTTTTCTCTCTTCTCCCCTCCTCCTCTTTCCTTCTCTCCCCCTCTCTTTTCTCCCCCCTCCCCCTCTCTCTTTCTCTCTCCTTTCTCTCTCTCCTTTTTCTCCCTCTCTTTTCCTCTCCTCTCTCTCTCTCCTCTCCCCCTTTTCTTCTTTTTCCCCCTCCCTCTCTCTCCCTCTTTCCTTTCTTTTTCTCTCTCTCTCTCCCCTCTTCCTCTCCTCTCCCCTCTCTCTCTCCCCCCTCTCTTCTCTTCTCCTCTCTCTCTCCCCTCTCTCCTCCTCTCCTCTCTCCTCCTTTTTTTCCCTCTCCCTCTCTCCCCCCTTTTTTTCTTTTTCTTTTTTTTCTCTCTCTCTCCCCCTCTCCTCTTTTTCCCCTCCCTCTCTCTCTCTCTTCTCTCCCATTTCTCTCTCTTTCTCTCTCTCTCTCTCTCTCTCTTCTCTCTCTCTCGGCCCCTCCCTCTCTCTCTCCCCTCTCTCCTTTCCTCTCTCTCTCTCTCTCTCTCCTCTCCTCTCTCCGCTCCTCTCCCTTCTCTCCCCCCTTTTCTCTTTTCCCTCCCCTTTTTCTCATTTTCTCTCTCTCTCTCTCTCTCTCCCCTTATCGTTCTCTCTCGCTCCTCTCTCTCCTCTCTCCATTTTCTCTTTCTATTTTCCCTCTCTCTCTTTTCTCTTCCCCTTTTCTCTCTTTCCCCCCTCTCTCTCTCTCTCTCTCTCCTCCTCCTCTTCTCTCCTCTCTCTTCTCTCTCCTTCTCTCCCCCCTCTCTTCTCTCTCTCCTCTCTCCTTTCTCTTTCTTTCCCTCTTCCCCTCTCCTTTTCTCCTCTCTCTCTTCCCCCTCTCTCCTTCTCTCTTCCTCTCTCTCTCTCTCTTCTTTCTCCTCTCTTTTTCTCCTCCTCTTCCCTCTCTTCCTTTCCCCCTCTTTTTCTCCTCTTCTCTCTCTCTCTCTCTCCTTTTTCCCTCTCTCCTCTTTTCTTCTTTCCTCTCCTCTCTCTCCTCTCTCTCCCCCCTTTTTTCTCTCTCCTTCCCCTCCCTCCCCTCTTCTCTTCCATTTTTCCCCCCCCCTCTCCCTCTCTCTCTCTCTCCTTTCCCCCTTTTTTCTCTCCCCTTTCTCTCTCTCTCTCTCTTCTCTCTCTCCTTTTCCCCATTTTTCTCCCTCTCTCTCTCTCTCTCCTTTCCCCCCTCTTTTCTCTCTCTCTCCTCCCCCCTCCCCCTCTCTCCCCTCTCTCCCCCCCTTTTCTCTCTCTCCCCTTCCTCCCCTCTCTCCCCCTTTTCTCTCTCGCTCTCTCCATCCCTCTCTCCTCCCCCTTTTCCCCCATCCTCTCCTCTCTCCTCGTCCTCTCCTTCTCTCTCTCTTCTTCTTCTCTTCTCTCCCTCTCCTCTCTCTCTCTCTCTCTCTCCCCTCCCCCTTTTTTCTCCTCTTTTCTCCCCCCTCTCCCCTTCTCCCCCCCTTTTCCTCTCTCCTTCTCTCTTCCCTTTTTCTCTCTCCTTTCCCCCCCTTTCTCTCTCTCCCCTCTCTCTCTCTCCTCTCTTCCTTTTTCCCCCTCCCTCTTTTTTTTTTTTTCCTCCCCTCCTTTCCCCTCTTTTCCTCCTCTCCTCTTCTCCTCTCCTTCTCCTCCTCTCTCCCCCCCTTTTCTCTCCCCCGTCTCTCTCTCTCTCTCTTCCTCCCTCTCCTCTCTCTCTCTCTCTCTCCTCTCTTTCTCTCTTCCTTTCTCTTCTCTCGTCTCTCTCCTCTCTCCTCTCTCCCCTCTCTCCCCTCCTCCTCGTCTTCTCTCCCCCTCTCTCTCTCTCTTCCCCCTCCTCCTTTCCTCCTCTCTCTCCCCCTCTTTTCCCCTCCTCCCCTTTATTCTTCTTCCATCTCTCCTCCTTTTTCTCTCTTTTCTCTCCCTTTTTCCTCTCTCTTTCTCCCTCCCTTCCCTCCCCCCCCCTCTCTCTCTCCCCCTCTTTTTCTTTCCTCTCGTTCTCCCCTCTCCTCCCTCCCCAAAACTCCCCTCCTCCCCCCTTTTCCTCTCGTTTCCCTCTTCCCCTCTCTCTCTCTCTTTCTCTCTCTCCCTTTCCTCTCCTCTCTCCCTCTCCCCTTTTCCCTTTTATTTTCTCTCTCTCTCTCCCCTCCCCCTCTCCTCTCTTCTCCTGCCTCTCCTCTCTTTTCTCTTCTCTCTTCCCCTCTCTCTCTCCTCTTCCCCCTCTCTTCCCCTTCTCCCTCTTCCCCCTTTTCCTTCTTCCCGCTCCCTCTCTCCTCTCCCTCTCCTTTTTCCTTTCCTCTCTCCCCCCCTTCTCCTCTCTCTTTTTCCTCCCCTTTCTTTCTCCTCTCTCACTCCATTTCTCTCCTATTTCCTCTCACTCTCTCTCTCTCTCTCTCTCTCCTCCCTTTCTTTCTTTTCTCTCTCCTCTCTCCCCTCTCCCCCCTTTCTCTCTTTTTCCCCCCCTTTCTCTCTCTCCCTCCTCTCTTTTCTCTCTCTCCCCCCCTCTCTCCCCTTCCCCCCTCTCCCTTTCCCTTTTTCCCCCCCTCCTCTCTCCTCCTCCCTCTCTCTCTCTCTCCTCTCCCCTCTCTCTCTCCTCCCCCCCTCTCTCTTTCCTTTTCCCCTCTCTCTCTTCCTTTCCCCCCTCTCTCTTCTCCCCTTCTCCTCCCTTCTCTCCCCCCTTCTCCTCCCCTCTCTCTCTCCTTTTCTCCCTCTCCCCTCCCCCTCCTCTCTCTCTCTCCCTCTCTTTATCTCCTCTCTCTCTCTCCCTCCCTGTTTCCCTCCCTCTCTCTATTTCTCCCTCTCTCTCTCTCTCCTTTTTCTCTCTCCTTTCTCTCTCTCCTTTTTCCTCTCTTTTCTCTCTCTCTCTCTCTCCCCCCTCCCTTTTTCTCCTCTCTCCTCTCTCCTCTCTCTCTCCTCTTCTCTTCTTTTCCCTCTCCTTTCTCCTTTTTCTTTCTTTTCTCTCTCTTTCTCTCCCCTCCCTCCTTTTTCTCCTTTTTCTCCTCCTTTCTCCCTTTTTTCTTCTCGTCTCTTTTCCCCTCTCTCCTCCTTTCTCTCTCTTTTCTCCTTTTCCCTTTCTCTCTCCATTTCTCTCTTTTTCCTCTCTCTCTCCTTCCCTCTCTTTTTTTTCCCCCCAAACCTCTCTCTTTTCTCCCCCTCTCTCTCTCGCTCTTCTCCTCTCTCCTCTCCCTTTTTTTTTTTTCCCCTCTAAAGTTCCCCTTTTTCTTCCTTCCCCCTCCCCTCTTCCCCCCTCTCCCCTTTCCTTCTCTTTTCCCCCCCCTCCCTTTCTCCTTCTCCTCTTCTCTCCTCTCCCTTTTCCCCTTCGTCTTCCCCTTTCTCTCTTCCTCTCTTTCCCCCCTCCTCTCTTTTTCTCTCTCTCCTCTCTCTCTTCCCTTTTCCTTTTCTCTTTTCCTTTCCCCTCTTCTCCTTCCCTCCTCTCCTTTTCCCCTTTCTCTCCCTCTCCTCTAACTCTCCTTTTTCCCTTCTCTCCCTCTTTCCCCCTCCCTCGTCCTCCCCCCTCTTCCAAACTCCTCTTTCCCCTCTTCCCTCTCCCCTTTTTTTCCCCTCTCCCCTCTCCCCTCCTTTTTTCTTCTCTCCCTCTCCACTTCTTTTCCCCCTCCCCCTCTCTCTTTTCTCTCCCCTCTCCTCTCCTTCTCTCTCTCTCCTCCTCCTCTCTTCCTCTCTCCTCTCTCTCTCCTTTTTCCTTTCCCTCCCCCTCCTCTCTCTTCCCCTCTCTCCTCCTCCCCTCCCTTTCCTCTCCCTCTCTCCATCCTCCTCCCTCTCCCCTCTCCCTCTCTCCTCTCTCTCCCCCTCCCTCTCCCCTTTCTCTCTCTCTCCCCCGCTCTCCCCTCTCTCCTCCTTTCTCCTCTCCTCTCCTCTCTCTCTCCCTCTCTCCCCTTTTCTCTCCCCTCTTCCTCTTTCTTTTCCTCTCCCTCTCTTCCTCCCTCTCCCCCTCTCTTTTCCCTTTCCCCTCCTCCCCCCTTCCCTTTTTTCCTTTTTCTTTCTCTCTTCTCTCTCCTTTTTCTCTCTCTCTCTCTCTTCCCCTTCTTCCCTTTTCCCCCCTTTCCCCTCTCTCCTCTTCTCTCCCCTCTCCTTCTCTCCCCTCTCTCTCCCTCCCTTTCCCCTTCCTCTTCCCCCCCTCTCTCCCCTCTCTCTCTCTCTTTCCCCTCCCTCTCCCTCCCCCCCTTCTTTCCTCTCATCTCCTCCTCCTCCCCCCCCCCCCCTCTCTCTCTTTTCCCCCTCTCTCTCCTCTTTTTCTCTCTCTCTCTCTTTCCCCCTCCTCTCTCCCCTCTCCTCCTCTCTCTTCCCTTTTTCCCCTCTCTCTCTCTCCTCTCTCCTCCTCTCCTCCCTCTCCTCTCTCCTCTCTCTCTCTCCTCCTTTCCCTCTCCTCTCTTCCCCCCCCCCCCTTTCCCCCTCTCTCTCCCTCTCTCCTCCTCTCTCTCTCTTTTCCCCCCCTTTTTCCCTTCTTCCCCCCCCCTTCTCTTTTTTCTTCCCCCCTTTTCCCCTTTCTTTTTTTTTCCATTTTTCCTTTTTCCCTTTTTCCCCTTTTCTTTTTCCTTTTTTTTTCCCCTTCTTCTTTTTTTTTCCTCCCCTTTTTTTCCCATTATTTTTTTTTCCCCCTTTTCTTTCCCTCTTTTCCCTTTTTTTGGGCCCCGCATCCCCTTTCTCTTCCCTTTTTTTTTCTTTATTTCCCCTTTTTCTCTCCCCTTTTCTCCTTTTCTCTCCCCTCTTCTTTTCTCTTCTCTCCTCCCCCCCCCTCCCCCCCTCTCTCTCTTTTTCT
The DNA here is from genome assembly GCF_015228065.2 of Penaeus monodon. Taxonomy (NCBI): domain Eukaryota; kingdom Metazoa; phylum Arthropoda; class Malacostraca; order Decapoda; family Penaeidae; genus Penaeus; species Penaeus monodon. The sequence continues at coordinate 31,523,300 of NC_051426.1, forward strand.
CTCTCTCTCTTCTTTCCCCCCCTCTCCTCCCTCCCCCCCCCCCCCCCCCCCCCCTCTCTCTTTCTCCTCTCTCTCTCTCTTTCCTCTCTCTCTCTCATCTCTCTCTCTCTCTCCTGTCTCTCTCTCTCCATCTCTCTCTCTCTCTCTCTCTCTCTCTCTCTCTCTCTCCTCTCCTCCTCTCTCTCTCTCCTCTCTCTTCTCTCTCTCTTTATATATATATATATATATATATATATATATATATATATATATATATATATATATATATATATATATATATATATATATATATCAGACCTTTCGTGAGTAGCGAGAAAAGGGTGGAGGCCTTGCCCGGCGGTTCGCCAAGAGAGACTCTCGGAAACAAAAGGAGGATTCGGTCTTGCGCCCCGTCGGCGTAGCTCCCTAAGGAGGAGGATGATGATATATATATATATATATATATATATATATATATATATATATATATATATATATATATATATATATATATATATATATATATATATATATATATATATGTGTGTGTGTGTGTGTGTGTGTGTGTGTGTGTGTGTGTGTGTGTGTGTGTGTGTGTGTGTGTGTGTGTGTGTGTGTATCTGCATGGGTGTGTATGTTTGTTTGTGTGTGTATGTGTTTGTTCGTTTGTGAGTGTGCGTATGTGTTTGTTTGTTTGTTTTTTGTGTATGCATTTTTCTTTGTGTATGTTTGTTTATGTGCGTGTGTCTGTCTGTATGTGTGTGTGCGCGCGCAAAGTGTGTAAGTGTATGTTTGTACGTGCGTATGTACCAGTGCGAATGTGCGTGAGTAGACATCTGTGCAGTTTCTGTTCCACAAGGACACAAGGGCTATCGATTAAAGGCAGCGAAACGCCATGAGATCGCTATATGCCATTTCTGGCTGAAAGTGGCGCTTCTAGTATTCCTTTTAACGCTGTGTCTACGGTATTGCTGTTCAAGTTTTCAGCGTTGATTTTAAAAAGAGGAAGTAGAATAGATAAGTAGATAAAGATACGGATAGATTGGTGCATATGGGGATAGGAAAGGTCGTGAAATATATATATATATATATATATATATATATATATATATATATATATATATATATATATATATATATATATGTGAGCGAGCGAGAGACGAGAGATGGTCTTGGGCAATGGAAGGAATCTTAGCTTGATGGTTTATTGTTGAAGGTAGATGTTAGACGCCCCAAGAGACCCCCGTGTCCCCAGGTTGAGGACGAGCTGGTGCGGCTTGGCTTGTCTGCCGTGTCTCTCCCACTGCCTTATACGAACGTGTCCTTTTATGCGGCGGTTCCCATCGAGGACGGAGGTTTACTCCCGTGCGAAGAAAGAAGGCCGGGCGCAAATCAGTACTGGTTCCAAGCCCGGGTAAAATAGAGAGAATGATTACCTAAAGAAAAAAAAAAGTAAAAACACCAGCACTTTCCGTGGAAAGGAACTGGGGACCCTACCACGTACTCACTCCAAGAGCATCTCAACATGAAAAATACAATTAAGTATCATGCTGTGACCACGGCCGCTCAAACATGAGCCTATACCGTTGAGAAAAAAAAAAATATATACATATACATATATATATATATATATATATATATATATATATATATATATATATATATATATATATATATATCTTCTTCTTTTAACGGTAGGTTCATGTCTGAGCCGCCGTGTTCACAGCATGATACTTAATTGTAGTTTTCATGTTGTGATGCTCTTGGAGTGAGTACGTGGTAGGGTCCCCAGTTCCTTTCCACGGAGAGTGCCGGTGTTACCTTTTAGGTAATCATTCTCTCTATTTTATCCGGGCTTAGGACCAGCACTGACTTGGGCTGGCTTGGCCACCCAGTGGCTAGGTAGGCAATCAAGGTGAAATTCCTTGCCCAAGGGAACAAAGCGGCGATCGGTGACTCGAACCCTTGAATTCAGATTGCCGTCGTGACAGTCTTGAGTCCGACGCTCTAATAATTCGGCCACCGCGGCCTTGACGATCATGGGCAATGACGGTGGTTTGCCATTGCCTTCCGCCCGGTGTTTTGTATCAAGTCACCATCTCTATTTACCCGGCACTGACTTGAGCTGGCTTGGCCACCCAGTGGCTAGGCAGGCAATCGCCTGCCTGTGACTCGAACCCTCGAACTCAGATTGCTGTCGTGACATGAACGGTCAAACATGAACGGTAGGTTCATGTTTGAGCCGCCGTGATCAGAGCATGATACTTGCTCTTGGAGTGAGTACGTGGTAGGGTCCCCAGTTCCTTTCCACGGAGAGTGCTGGTTATATATGGCAGTGCGACCCTTGCCTGATTGGATGCCCTTCCTAATCAACCGCGGTTTGTGCCACGGCGGTGACTTCCCCTACGACACTTGCGTTTGACTTCTCAAGGCGATATGTCGTTTTCTAGGAGGGCAATCGAGGTGAAGTTCCTTGCCCAAGGGGTATGTGTGTGTGTATCTTGCGAAAGTAGATAAAAGTAGGTGAGCAGAATGATAGACAAGAAAATGGAAAAATAGTTTTTACGTAAACGAACAAACACAAAAGTTTACATGCGATGAATAAGTGCAACTGTATTTAACTCTCTTTCTATCGATCTCTCTCTCTCGCACTCTCTCTCTCTTTATCTGTCTCCCTCCTCTCTCTCTCTTTCTCCCTTTCTCTGTCTGTTTGTCTGTCTGCATTGTTAAAAAAAAAAAAAAAAAAAAAAAAAAAAAAAAAAAAAAAAAAAAAAAAAAATATATATATATATATATATATATATATATATATATATATATATATATATATATATATATGAATGGTTCGAAGTCAAACAAGGAGTGCGACAGGGTTGCATTCTGTCTCCGCACCTCTTTAATATATATTCTGAAACAATTATGAGAGGTGCTCTAGAGAATTTTGAAGGAACTGTGGATGTTGGAGGATACAAAATATCAAATCTGAGGTACGCCGATGATATAGTTTTGATTGCCAGCAGTATCACTGAACTACAACAACTACTAGATAAAGTTAGAGAAGCAAGCGATAAGGCTGGCTTGTTTCTTAATGCCAAGAAAACTAAGATCATGAAGATTCAAAGATAACCGGCAATGAACAATGATGAACATGTTACAGTCAATGGAATGATTGTGGAAAATGTGAAGGAGTTCACTTATCTTGGAGCTGTTTTGATGATGATGATATATATATATATATATATATATATATATATATATATATATATATATATATATATAGATAGATAGATAGATAGATAGATAGACATAGATATCCAATAAATGATCGCATTTTAAAAGTCAGAATACAAGCAAAACCTCATAACATTAGTTTTATACAATGCTACGCACCAACCAATATTGCAAGTGATGAAGAAATGGAAAATTTTTATAACTCTCCCCAAGATACTTTAGACACAATCCCTAACAGAGATGTAAAAGTGATCATGGGAGACCTCAACGCCAAAGTAGGAAAAAATTATCTAAAAAATGACACCTGTGGAAAATTCGGCCTTGGAGATATAAATGAAAGAGGTAAAGATTTTATTGAATTCTGTAGTACAAATAATCTAGTTATAGCCAATACATTGTTCCAACACCACCCAAGACACTTGTACACGTGGTTTTCACCAGGCAAAAGAACACGCAACCAAATTGACTACATTGTGCTGAACCAAAAATGGAAAAGTTGCATAAAAAATGCCAAGACAAGACCTGGTGCCGACTGCAACAGTGACCACCAACTACTAACTATCGACTTTCAAATAAGACTCAAAAAGATGGAGCGTCCAACACCACCTCTAAAGCTCGACTACAAAACTCTTGATAACAATTACAGAACTACAGTGTCAAACAAATTTGAATTGATCAGTCAATGTGAAGATGATAAAACACCAAATGAGTTGTGGGAAGAAGGAAAAGAACTCCTGCTGAGCACTGCTTAAGAAACTATCGCCAAAAAGAAAAAGACAAATTCCCCTGGATATCTGAAAAAAACACTAAGTGAAATTGAAACAAGAAGATGCCTAAAATCAAAGGGTATCAATAATCCAGTTGAAGAAGTAATTTACAAAAAACAAAATACAAAAATTCAAAGATTATTGCGACGAGATAAGGAAAAATATTTAAATGAACATTGCCAGAGAATTGAAAACTGTTCTTTCAATAAGACAACTAAAGAACTCTACCAAGGAGTACGAAACATCACACGAAAATTTAAACCTACTGGACACTATCAAAACTGAAGATGGACTTGTTTTGTGTGATGGAAAAGAAGTCAAAGATAGATGGAATCAATATTGTTCCAACCTATACAAAAAGAATAAAGATCTAACAACATTAATTAGACTCAATGACAACGAAGAAGAACCACCGCCACTGCTAGACGAAGTTATAAAAGCCATAAAAGAAGTAAAGAATAACAAGAGCCCCGGAATAGATGAAATAACAGCAGAACTAATTAAGAATGCTGGCGTTTTTATCCACATCATATTATTAGATTGGTAGCTTCGTATTGATGCCGGATGCCCTTCCTGACGCCACCACAGATGTCGGCGGTGGACCTAGCCCTTGCCTGAATAGGCATACCCTACAAGGCAGCAGGGGATTTGGAGTGAGAGTTCCCTTCTAGCCTTTGCCTGAAGAGGCATACCCTACAAGGCAGCAGGGGGATGTAGTTTAACATCATACACAGGACGGACACACACACACACACACACACACACACACACACACACACACACACACACACACACACACACACACACACACACACACACACACACACACACACACACACAACCTGGTTGACCAGGTTGCGAGATCAGTCTGCAGTTGAGAGGGTGAAGAGGGCGGCGGAGAGAGTAGATCTCCTCAGTGTAGGGCAGGCTGAGGACGGGCAGGTGAGGTGTCTCTGTAGGAGAGGAGTCGTGGTAGAATATATAATATATATATATATATATATATATATATATATATATATATATATATATATATATATATGGGGCCGCGGTGGCCGAATGGTTAGAGCGTCGGACTCAAGACTGTCACGACGGCAATCTGAGTTCGAGGGTTCGAGTCACCGGCCGGCGCGTTGTTTCCCTTGGGCAATGAACTTCACGTCGATTGCCTACCTAGCCACTGGGTGGCCAAGCCAGCCCAAGTCAAAGTGCTGGTTCCAAGCCCGGATAAATAGAGAGAATGATTACCTAAAAGGTACCACCGGCACTCTCCGTGGAAAGGAACTGGGGACCCTACCACGTACTCACTCCAAGAGCATCACAGCATGAAAACTAAATGCTGTGACCACGGCGGCAGACATGAACCTACCGTTAAAAGAAAGAAAGAAAAGAAAAAAAAGAAAGAAAGAAGAAAAGAAAAAAAAAAAAAAAAAAAAAAAAAAAAAAAAAAAAAAATATATATATATATATATATATATATATATATATATATATATATATATATATATATATATATATCATCATCATCATTTAACGGTAGGTTCATGTCTGAGCCGCCGTGGTCACAGCATGATACTCAATTGCAGTTTTCACGTTGTGATGCTCTTGGAGTGAGTACGTGGTAGGGTCCCCAGTTCCTTTCCACGGAGAGTGCCGGTGTTACCTTTTTAGGTAACCTCTCTTATTTTATCCGGGCTTGGGACCAGCACTGACTTGAGCTGGCTTGGCCACCCAGTGGCTAGGCAGGCAATCGAGGTGAAGTTCCTTGCCCAAGGGAAACAACGCGGCGGTCAGTGACTCGAACCCTCGAACTCAGATTGCCGTCGTGACAGTCTTGATTCCGACGCTCTAACCATTCGACCACCGCAGCCTTGACGATCATGTGCTTCCATGATTTTTCTTGGCAGTTTAGAGCGGTGGTTTGCCATTGCCTTCCGCCCGGTGTTTTTACCGAGTCACCATCTATATATATATATATATATATATATATATATATATATATATATATATATATATATATATATATATATATATATATATATTGTCCTGGGTAAGACAATAAACTGCACCCTGGGGTTCCCTTGAACAAGGGTAGCACCCTATTAGCTCCCTATACCAGGGTTGCGGTGAAACTGTCGGCAGCAGGGCAGTGGATATCTGGTGAAAACACCTTCAGTTCTACTGATTACTGGTTTCACCAAATAATATGTCTGGCGTATTACAGTGTAACTGTTTTAAAGCGGCAGAGATAGTTCCTCCTAGTTAGTTGGAGACTGCGAGTTGAGAAGGAGTGTGTGTTTGTGTGTGTGTGTGTTTGTGTGTGTGTGTGTATATATGTGTATGAATGTATGTTTGTATGTATATTTACACACATGAAGGGAGGAACAAGAAAACACGAATATGCCGAAGGCTTTTTCGCAGTATTGCTCCTCCATGCCCTGAAGAAGCAATATTGCGAAAAGGCCTTCGGCATATTCGTGTTTTTTTTTTTTGTTCTTCCTTTTGTTCTTTGCAATTTGTTCGAAATGAAATCCACATACACATACAGACAGATAGACATACGCACAGTCAATGTATGTTTTTTTTTTTTTTTTGTTAACGGTAGGTTCATGTTTGAGCCGCCGTGGCCACAGCATGATACTTAATTGTAGTTTTCATGTTGTGATGCTCTTGGAGTGAGTACGTGGTAGGGTCCCCAGTTCCTTTCCACGGAGAGTGCCGGTGTTACCTTTTAGGTAATCATTCTCTCTATTTTATCCGGGCTTGGGACCAGCACTGACTTGGGCTGCCCTGCCCACCCAGCGGCTAAACAGGCAATCGAGGTGAAGTTCCTTGCCCAAGCACACACTAATCGCCGCTTGCAAGTGCGTGGGTGCAGCCATGCACACACGCATCGCCCGCGCGCGTATGTGAGCACGCGCGCTGATTTTAATGTATGTATATATATATATTTATTTATTTATTATTATTATTCAATGAAAACAGTACATCACAAACACGTATTACATAAAATGTCCATTTTTTTTATTTTGATGAAAACATCATCATCAGCTCCTTAGCCTTAGTCCGTGGGTGCGCCCATGAGTAAACAGGTTGTCTCCATCTCTCCCGGTCCATCGTCATTCTCTTCTGTGTTATACTTCCTTCTTCTCGTATTTCTCGAAGGGCAATGTTACGTCGCTTTTTCCGCTTTTGAAGGTCATTGTCCAGTCCTTTATGTTGATGACGGTGTCCATCAACAAATCCTTCGACAAAACGCTTTTAGTCCCGTTGATTGCCACAGGATTCTCCACAAAGCAAAAAAAGCCGCCGTAATCTAATTTTAAAATTCCCTCCACATCATACTTTTAATAAATACTTTAGCTAGCCTTTTTTTATTTTTTTAGGCCTTATTTTCTAATATATCGCAATGGAAATCTCGTGCTTCCACCTGTATCAATAAGGAATCTTATGGGGGTTGCCTCGCCTTTGCCGGCGGTCACACCGACGGTCAAGTAGGGTTTAATGTAACGTTCCGGTTGCTCACGTGGCGTCTTGCTCATCGTGAGCCTCAGCTCTGAGCCAATGTTGATGACCGACTAGAATTTGGTGAGAAAATCCATGGCTAACAAATTATTCGCCTTTTAGTTGACATCGGCCACCAGGAAGCTGTGGACAATTTTCTGCGATGATTGACCTTTACCCAGAAAGACAGACAGGGAAGTTTTTCCCACGATGTTCACTGTGTGGCTTGAATAACGAATAGAATTGGTGTCGCACGGTTCAATTTGATCTACGTAAGACCGCAGAATTACAGAATTCGTGGAACCCGTATCTATTTTGAATAAAACATTACGTTATTTTACCCTAGCAGGGAGAGTGAAATGATATTTGGCTTTACGTTTCCAGGCAAGATCCACGGTGAATCGCTCCTCCTCCGCCTCGTCTCGCGGGAGATTAACTATCGATTTACAGATGCATGCAAACATTTTTTTTACTTTTTACAGTAGGTTCATGTTTGAGCCGCGGTGGTCACGGAGTGATACTGAATTGTAGTTTACACGTTATGATATTGTAGTAAGTAGACACACACACGCAAACATACATACATACAGATATGCATGTGTATGCATACCAAACACCTGTGGAAAAGCTGCGCGAGGGAGGGCATTGGCGTCAGGTAAAGAAGCCAAATTATCGTGTCTGTGTGTGCGTGTGTGTGTGTGTGTGTGTGTGTGTGTGTGTGTGTGTGTGTGTGTGTGTGTGTGTGTGTGTGTGTGCGTGTGTGTGTGTGTGTGTGTGTGTGTGTGTGTGTGTGTGTGTGTGGTGTGTTTGTGTGTGTTGTGTGGTGAGTGTTTGTTGTGTGCGTGTGTGCGTGTGTGTGTTGTGGTGTGTGTTGTGTGTGTTTGTGTGTGTTGTGTGTGGTGTGTGTGTGTGTGTGTGTGTTGTGTGTGTGTGTGTGTGTGTTGTGTGTGTGTGTGTGTGTTGTGTGTTGTGTGTGTGTGTTGTGTGTGTGGGGTGTGTGTGTGTGTGTGTGTGTGTGTGGTGTGTGTTGTGTGTGGTGTGGGTGTGTGTGTGGTGTGTGTGTGTTGTGTGTGTGTGTGTGTGTGGTGTGTGGTGTGTGTGTGGTGTGTGTGCGTGTGTGTGTGTGTGGTTGTGTGTGTGTGTGTGTGTGGTGTGGTGGTGTGGGGTGTGTGTGGTGTGTGTGGTGGTGTGTGTGTGTGTGGTGTGTGGGGTGTGTGGTTGTGTGGTGTGTGTGTGTGTGTGTGTGTGTGAGTGTGTGTGTGTGTGTGTGTGAGTGTGTGTGAGTGTGTGTGTGTGTGTAGGAGCCGGAATGATGGGCCCTACAAGAGAATGGTAAGTGGCGAGTTTATGGTGTAAGGTAGACGACCAAGATGTATTGACCCCTTTATTGTATAATCATAATGCAGTGGGGCCGCGGTGGCCGAGTGGTTAGAGCATCGGACTCAAGACTGTCACGACGGCAATCTGAGTTCGAGGGTTCGAGTCACCGGCCGGCGCGTTGTTCCCTTGGGCAAGGAACTTCACCTCGATTGCCTACCTAGCCACTGGGTGACCAAGCCAGCCCAAATCAGACGGTCCCAGAACTGGGTAAATAGAGATGGTGACTCGATAAAAACACCGGGCGGAAGGCAACGGCAAACCACCGTTCTATATTGCCAAGTAAATAATGGAAAATCCATGATCGCCAACGTCCTTGTAGGACAGGGCACTTGAAAAAAAAAAAAATGCAGTACGGCTGCGCCGAGGAGCGAGGTGTTGCTCCTTGGCTCCACGCAGGGAGTCTGCCTCTCATCTACAGTGGTCTAAAGATAGCCATAGATCACGTGCTTAACATATGACTATCACTGGTGATGAAAGATAGCGTTACTGCATAGCTCTTGTGGAAGGGAATAGACAACACAACATTGGAATGTCTAGTGTGGCAACGAGAGACGAATAAACAGGTAAAGCAATCATCATCAATAACGGTATGCTCATGTTTGAGCAGCCGTGGACCTCTCCACCATCCTTCGCCACTAAACTCGATCTTACGCTTTTCTTTCCACTTGTACTATCGTCAGCCCGCAAATATCTTTGATGTTGTTGCTCAGTCTTGTCTTCGGTTTGCACCTTCCTCTGTTTCCTATCACCATCCCTGTCAGCAAGTTTTTCTCAATACTTTTACTTCTCATCACATGACCAATAAACTTTAGTTTCCTTTTGTTCAAGATGGCCAACAGCCGGTCATTACAATGTATTTTTCTCAGCACTTCATCATTCGTTTTCTTTTCTGTCCAGTTGATATGTAGGACGTTGGTGATCATGGATTTCCATGATCGCCTCAGCTTTGTCCATAAGGTAATGCTTCGGTCTTTCTAGATGTTATTGAGAGCAATTGTGGCGTTTTTGGCAATAGCAGTTCTTCTTTTTATCTCCGGTGAATCATCATATGTATTAGTAAAAGTAGCTCCAAGATAAGTGAACTCTTTCACATTTTCCACAATCATTCCATTGATTGTAACATGTTCATCATGAATCTTCATAGTCTTAGTTTTCTTGGCATTAAGAAATTAACCAGCCTTTTTGCTTGCTTCTCCAACTTTATCTAGTAGTTGTTGTGGTTCAATGATACTGCTGGAAATTAAAACTATATCATCAGCGTATCTTAGATTTGATATTTTGTATCATCCAACATCGACAGTTCTTTCAAAATTCTCTAGAGCACCTCTCATAATTGCTTCAAAATATATATTAAAAAGGTGCGGAGACAGAATGCAACCTTGTCGTACTTCTTGGTTGACTTCGAACCATTCTGTTAACCCATAAGTGGTTCTTACAGTTGTTTGTTGTTGCTCATACATAGCTTTTATTAGTTGGATGATGTGTTTTGGAAATTTCATATCGTTCATGTTATTCCAGAGGATATCGTGATCAACAATATCAAAAGTCCTCGAGTAATCGATGAAACACAGCTATAGGTCTTTCTGATGTTCTCTATTTTTCTCTATGATCAATTTTAGATTTAGAATCTGGTTTCTGGTACCTTTTCCATGGCGAAAACCTGCTTGTTCGGGCTTTTGTTATTCTTTAATTCTTTTATGGCTTTTATAACTTCGTCTAACAGTGGCGGTGGTTCATCTTCGCTGTCATTGAGTCTAATTAATGTTGTTGTTAGATCTTTATTCTTTTTGTTTAAGTTCGAACAGTACTGATTCCATCTATCTTTGACTTCTTTTCCATCACATAAAACTAGTCCATCTTCAGTTTTGATAGTGTCCATTATAGGTTTACATTTTCGTGTGATGTTTCGTACTCCTTGGTAGAGTTCTTTAGTTGTCTTATTGAAAGAACAGTTTTCAATTCTCTGGCAATGTTCATTTAAATATTTTTCCTTATCTCGTCGCAATAATCTTTGAATTTTTGTATTTTGTTTTTTGTAAATTACTTCTTCAACTGGATTATTGATACCCTTTGATTTTAGGCATCTTCTTGTTTCAATTTCACTTAGTGTTTCTTCAGATATCCAGGGGGAATTTGTCTTTTTCTTTTTGGCGATAGCTTCTTAAGCAGCGCTCAGCAGTTCTTTTCCTTCTTCCCACAACTCATTTGGTGTTTTATCATCTTCACATTGATTGAGCAATTCAAATTTGTTTGACACTGTAATTCTGTAATTGTTGTCAAGAGTTTTGTAGTCGAGCTTTAGAGGTGGTGTTGGACGCTCCATCTTTTTGAGTCTTATTTGAAAGTCGATAGTTAGTAGTTGGTGGTCACTGTTGCAGTCGGCACCAGGTCTTGTCTTGGCATTTTTTATACAACTTTTCCATTTCTGGTTCAACACAATGTAGTCAATTTGGTTGCGTGTTCTTTTGTCTGGTGGAAACCACGTGTACAAATGTCTTGGGTGGTGTTGGAACAATGTGTTGGCTATAACTAGATCAATAAAATCTTCACCTTTTTCATTTATATCTCCAAGGCCGAATTTTCCACAGATGTCATTTTTTAGATCATTTTTGCCTACTTTGACGTTGAGGTCTCCCATAATTACTTTTACATCTCTGTTAGGGATTATGTCTAAAGTTTCTTGGAGAGTGTTATAAAAATTTTCCATTTCTTCATCACTTGCAATGTTGGTTGGTCCGTAGCATTGTATAATGCTAATGTTATGAGGTTTTGCTTGTATTCTGACTTTTATAACGCGGTCATTTATTGGGCTGTACCCAATTAGTGGGGACGCGGTGGCCGAATGGTTAGAGCGTCGGACTCAAGACTGTCACGACGGTAATCTGAGTTCGAGGGTTCGAGTCACCGGCCGGCGCGTTGTTTCCCTTGGGCAAGGAACTTCACCTCAATTGCCTACCTAGCCACTGGGTGGCCAAGCCAGCCCAAGTCAGTGCCGGGTAAATAGAGATGGTGACTCTATAAAAAAAAAAAAAAAAAAAAAAAAAAAACACCGGGCGGAAGGCAATGGCAAACCACAGCTTTAAATTGCCAAGAAAAATCATGGAAACCCATGATCGCCAAGGTCGCGGTGGCCGAATGGTTAGAGCATCAGACTCAAGACTGTCACGACGGCAATCTGAGTTCGAGGGTTCACCGGCCGGCGCGTTGTTCCCTTGGGCAAGGAACTTCACCTCGATTGCCTACCTAAGCCACTGGGTGGCCAAGCCAGCCCAAGTCAGTGCTAGTCCCAAGCCCGGATAAAATAGAGAGAATGATTACCGAAAAAGGTAACACCGTCACTCTCCGTGGAAAGGAACTGGGGACCCTACCACGTACTCACTCCAAGAGCATCACAGCATGAGAGCTGCAATTAAGTGTCATGCTGTGACCACGGCGGCTCAGACATGAACCTACCGTTAAAAGAAGAAGACCCAATTAGTGCATTTGCAGTTTTTTTCGTGAGAATCATAGCAACTCTGTGACTATAATTTCCTTCTTCTTTTCTAGAAAAAAATAACTGTCTTGTTTTCTTTAGTTTTGAAACTTTCATTACTTTTCCAATTGGTCTCACTGATTCCAAGTATTTGAATGGTGTATCTATCCATTTCGTTACAGACAGTATGCGATTTACCCATCTCTTTCATTTTCCTTACGTTCCACGTTCCGATTTTAATGTGTTTCTTAATTGGACATGTTTTCTTTGTCTTCTTTGTCTTCCAGATGCATGTTTAACATTGTCAGCCTGGTTGCCCACTGACTAACGCGCCCCTTGATAACCCACGCGACGGGCGATGTGGTATGAATTATCATTTCTGTATTTAATCATTGGCGTAGAGGTTTGTCGGGAGAAAAGAAAAGTTGAGTGGAATCCCCCAGGCTCCTTCTCAACTCGCAGTCTCCAACTAACTAGGAGGAACTATCTCTGTCGCTTTGAAACAGTTACACTGCAATACGCCAGACATATTATTTGGTGAAACCAGTAATCAGTAGAACCGAAGGTGTTTTCACCAGATATCCACTGCCCGGTAAAGCAATAAACATACTTATATGTATGTGTGTGTGTGGGAATATAGGCATGTGACAATATATAAGATTATACTAGTCTGTGTGTGTGTGTGTTTGTGTGTGTGCGTGCGTGCGTGCGTGTGTGTGTGTGTGTGTGTGTATGTGTGTGTGCGTGCGTGCGTGCGTGCGTGCGTGCGTGCGTGCGTGTGTGTGTGTATGTGTGAGTGTGTGTGTTTGTGTGGTGTGTGCGCGTGTGCATGTGTACGTGCGTGGAGTTTTCAAGAACCCCCCGTACCTTTCGCAGTAAAAAAGACGTTTGTTTAACCCCATCGATAGTCCAGGCACAGGAAATTTATGCGCCATAAAATGTATTGCTGTTAGTGCTATAACTGAGAAGATAAAAAGACAGGGCAAGGATTGTACTGTAGCTTATCTCAATAAAAGACTTAAAAGTAGAAAAATGATAAGCAAATAAGAACGACGAAGACGAAGAAGAAGAAGAAGAAGGAGGAGGAGGAAGATCGACAGTGTTACTTTCTCTCTCTTGTGAGGAAAGCTAGGGGTTGTAAGTAGATCGAAGATACTTTCACTACTCTTACTGGGGGAAAAGCATCTCGCGCTCATTCAGAACCACACTGAAGATCACTTTTGCTGCAGGATCAACTATTAAAGTAGTTTATCCAGATAAAAAAAATATCATTTACCAACTATGAAAAAAAAAAAATTCTCCCTCACACATTTGCTACTTTGATCTCTAATATGCACTCAGTGCTTCCGATATCTCTGGTCCCGCCATGGCTAATCATAAAGCAGTCGTTTATTATTTTATCACCATTGACCGCGATGGTACTGATACAGCTTTAGATACCTTCTTCGGTCTTAATGCGGCAACTAGCTTTTTAACTTCATTCGCGCGTGTGTGCTACTACATATATATGAACATTCAGGCATACGATATGCATAGGACTCCTCAGTCTGAAGACCAGCATAACTCGAAAGTAACCTGTCACCATCGTCACGACATCGCGATCGATAATTACGAGGCTACCCTGTGTGTCAAATGTAATCTGCTGCTAAGAAACAGGAAGAAAGCTCTCACTGTAATAGCTGATCAGACTGACGAATACCCGCTCATTATGAACCATATGAATTTAAGGCGCGAAAACCTCTCCTTATTCCCGTTCCTTGTTGGAGGCCCAAGGAGTTAAATATCCATCTAAAGTTACAAAACAAGTGGGCACACATGGGCCAGTTATTTGAAATTGGTGAACAACTCCCTCTTTGGTAAAAGGCGAGTGAGAGGCGAATTTCACTGACGCTTGATATGGTGATTACTCGACCCTCCCTCAAAAAACTAACTGCTTGAATAAGGGATGTAAATGGCATTAAAAAAAAATCTAAGCAGAATTAATGACTAGCTTTTTCACGCCTCCATAGTTCAGGGTATCTGTACCCTGAACTATGGAGGCGTGAAAAAAGCTAGTCATTAATTCTGCTTAGATTTTTTTTTAATGCCATTTACATCCCTTATTCAAGCAGTTAGTTTTTTGAGGGAGGGTCGAGTAATCACCATATCAAGCGTCAGTGAAATTCGCCTCTCACATCCTCTGCATATAAGATTCATGGTTCTCGAGCACTCGAAAACGACTATGAGAATTTTTTTACGGGGGCATGACGAAACACTACGGAAGTAGAGTGAAACTGACATTGACATCTTCATATTCATTGTGAATCTCGGAAAGGAGAGTTAAGACTCCTAAAATGTGAAGTAGGCTCAGAGGAAATTCTTGAGGCTGTGGCACTGAGGGCAAAGACATGTTCCTTTCTTTTAGAGTCGCGTAATAAAATAGGCGCAAAGAGCGTGAGTATTAGCCAGCAGAAAAGAATGACCCATTCGAGCGTGCACTTGAAGATACTGGTTATTTGAACAAAAGGGCATTCAGAATAGGAAAGGTCAAATACAGACAGTCAGATACAAAAAGACACGTACGAGCTTTTTTGACGACAAACGGTACTATTTAGACGGTACTAACTCTTACGGACATAAGAGAGAGAGAGAGAGAGAGAGAGAGAGAGAGAGAGAGAGAGAGAGAGAGAGAGAGAGAGAGAGAGAGAGAGAGAGAGAGAGAGAGAGAGAGCGAGAGAGAGCGAGAGAGAGAGCAAGAGCGAGAGAGAGAGAGAGAGAGAGAGAGAGAGAGAGAGAGAGAGAGAGAGAGAGAGAGAGAGACTGCATAGCATTCTGACAAGCACTTTTTTAAGACCCCGTTAAAAGGATCCCGTGAGAAAGTAATTCGATAAATTAAGCCGCAGTTATTCTTCCGTCTCATTTACTGGCCATGGCGAACGAGGATAGCACATACATTTATCTCTCCTCATTAGCAAGAGCTGATTCACCCCGCTATTTTGAACGAAAAGTTAGACTACGAGGTAGCTTTAATTAATTTTAGAGTAATTTTCCCAGACTTGTTTTTTTTTAACTCTAGCTCGGTCATGGTACACTGAAGCATGTGGGTACATTCATTCGTGTATTTTGCACTATGCCCGCGTGGGTACAAGAGTACTGCCATATTCTAGGCACATTCTTTCTTATTATGATTTTCCGGTTGCGGGAACCGATGCCTTTAACTGACGTAGATTTCATCTATTGTTATTCAAATATAACCATTCGCTCAGCGAGGGTGGAGGTCACATCTGATATCTCACCTCGTTTGACCGGGAGTTCGTGTGGAGCACCCGACGCGGTAGGGTCAGCGCCGCCCTCCCTCTCCGGGCGAGCTAGCTGCGACCCGCATACCGCGATTACCCGTATAACTAGACATGTCTCGTGTGTTCTTATACTGCGTCTGTCAACTCTTAGGAATAAAGAGTGAAGCCGAATACCAGTATCAATACCCCTGCAAGCCAATGTAATAGGGTTCTATACCCATTATAGGGAGAGAAAGAGAGAGAGAGAGAGAGAGAGAGAGAGAGAGAGAGAGAGAGAGAGAGAGAGAGAGAGAGAGAGAGAGAGAGAGAGAGAGAGAGAGAGAGAGAGAGAGAGAGAGAGAGAGAGAGAGAGAGAGAGGAGAGAGAGAGAGAGAGAGAGAGAGAGAGAGAGAGAGAGAGAGAGAGAGGAAGGGGAGAGAGAGGAGAGGGGAGAGAGAGAGGGAGAGCAGAGAGATGAGAGGAGAGAGAGAGGGGAGAGAGAGGAGGGGGAGGAGGGGAGCCGAGAGGGGAGAGGAGGGGGAGAAGAGAGAGGGGAGAGAGGGGAGAGAAGAGAGAGAGAGAGAGGGGAAAGAGAGAGAGAGAGAGGAGAGAGAAGAGAGGGGAGAGGAGAGGGGGAGAGAGGAGAGAAGAGAGAGAGGAGAGAGAGAGTTAGAGAGGAGAGAGAGGAGAGAGAGACGGAGAGAGAGAGGGGAGAGGAGGAGGAAAGAGAGAGAGAGAGAGTTTAAGAGGAGAAAGAGAGAGAGAGGGAGAGGGGAAGAGAGGGGAAGAGAGAGAGAGAGAGTTAGAAAAGAGAGAGAGGTTAGAGAGAGAGAGTAGAGAGAGAGAGTTAGAGAGAGAGAGAGAGAGGGGAGGAGTTAGAGAGAGAGAGAGAGAGAGAAGTTAGAGAGAGAGAGAGAGAGAAAAGGAGAGAGAGAGAGAGAGAGAGAGAGAGAGTTAGAGAGAGAGAGATTTTGATTTCCGTTCGCCCTTCTCCTTACACGTTTACTTTTTTAGCGTCTGTCTCAAGATAAGTAAGCTGTATCCAGGCGACACAACAACATCAGTGCCATCAATGGGACACAGGCCATCAGATGGACTGGTCAGCGGCGCGTATTGTCTCTCTTCCGCTAATGTCCACGCCCGCAGACTGGTGGAATCCTCCTTAATAAAGCTCCGGCCTAATTTCAACTTGAACAGCGGATTTTCTCCTGCCGATGGTCTCCTCGCTTCCCATATCCTCCGCCTTCTCCCTTATGCCGACCCTCCGACCTGATGTGACCTCCCTCCGCTTCCGTTCGTCTGTCCTCACCTGCCCCGGGTGGCCGCGTTGCCTCTCCTC